>NC_090768.1:32757063-32772063 GCF_036898095.1 Palaemon carinicauda | reverse complement strand
AAAATCTCATCCCCAAAAACTCATCCCCAAAATCTCATCCCCACAATCTCATCCCCAAAATCTCATCCCCACAAACTCATCCCCAAAATCTCATCCCCAAAATCTCATCCCCACAAACTCATCCTCACAAACTCATCACCACAATCTCATCCCCACAATCTCATCCCCAAAATCTCATCCCCACAAACTCATCCCCTACAAACTCATCCCCAAAATCTCATCCCCACAAACTCATCCCCAAAATCTCATCCCCAAAAACTCATCCCCACAAACTCATCCCCACAATCTCATCACACAAACTCATCCCCACAAACTCATCCCCAAAATCTTATCACCACAAACTCATCCCCACAAACTCATCCCCAAAATTTCATCACCACAAACTCATCCCCACAAACTCATCCCCAAAATCTCATCACCACAAACTCATCCCCAAATCTCATCCCCAAAAACTCATCCCCACAAACTCATCCCCACAATCTCATCACATCAAACTCATCCCCACAAACTCATCCCCAAAATCTCATCACCACAAACTCATCCCCACAAACTCATCCCCAAAATCTCATCCCCACAAACTCATCCCCACAAACTCATCCCCAATCTCATCCCCACAAACTCATCCCCACAACTCATCCCCACATCTCATCCCACAAACTCATTCCCACAAACTCATCCCCACAATCTCATCCCACAAACTCACCCCCACAAACTCATCCCCAAAAACTCATCCCCACAAACTCATCCCCACAATCTCATCACATCAAACTCATCCCCACAAACTCATCCCCACAATCTCATCACACAAACTCATCCCCACAAACTCATCCCCAAAATCTCATCCCCACAAACTCACCCCCACAAATCTCATCCCCAAAAACTCATCCCCACAAACTCATCCCCACAATCTCATCCCCAAAAACTCATCCCCACAAACTCATCCCCACAATCTCATCACATCAAACTCATCCCCACAAACTCATCCCCACAATCTCATCCCCACAAACTCATCCCCAAAACTCATCCCCAAAACTCATCCCCACAAACTCATCCCCACAATCTCATCCCCAAAAACTCATCCCCACAAACTCATCCCCACAATCTCATCCCCAAAACTCATCCCCACAAACTCATCCCCACAAACTCATCCCCACAAACTCATCCCCAAAATCTCATCCCCAAAAACTCATCCCCACAAACTCATCCCCACAATCTCATCCCCAAAAACTCATCCCCACAAACTCATCCCCACAATCTCATCACATCAAACTCATCCCCACAAACTCATCCCCACAATCTCACCCACAAACTCATCCCCACAAATCTCATCCCCAAAAACTCATCCCCACAAACTCATCCCCACAATCTCATCCCCAAAAACTCATCCCCACAAACTCATCCCCACAATCTCATCCCCAAAACTCATCCCCAAAACTCATCCCCACAAACTCATCCCCAAAATCTCATCCCCAAAAACTCATCCCCACAAACTCATCCCCACAAACTCATCCCCAAAATCTCATCCCCAAAAACTCATCCCCACAAACTCATCCCCACAATCTCATCACATCAAACTCATCCCCACAAACTCATCCCCACAATCTCAACACCACAAACTCACCCCCACAAACTCATCCCCAAAATCTCATCCCCACA
Source organism: Palaemon carinicauda (assembly GCF_036898095.1). Classification (NCBI taxonomy): domain Eukaryota; kingdom Metazoa; phylum Arthropoda; class Malacostraca; order Decapoda; family Palaemonidae; genus Palaemon; species Palaemon carinicauda. Next base: position 32,770,407 of record NC_090768.1, on the reverse strand, counting down.
AACTCATCCCCAAAATCTCATCCCCAAAAACTCATCCCCACAAACTCATCCCCACAAACTCATCCCCAAAATCTTATCACCACAAACTCATCCCCACAAACTCATCCCCAAAATCTCATCACCACAAACTCATCCCCACAAACTCATCCCCACAATCTCATCCCCACAATCTCATCCCCAAAATCTCATCCCCACAATCTCATCCCCAAAATCTCATCCCCAAAATCTCATCCCCACAAACTCATTCCCTCAAACTCATCCCCACAATCTCATCACCACAAACTCACCCCCACAAACTCATCCCCAAAATCTCATCACCACAAACTCATCCCCACAAACTCATCCCCAAAATCTCATCCCCACAATCTCATCCCCAAAATCTCATCCCCACAATCTCATCCCCAAAATCTCATCCACAAATCTCATCCCCACAATCGAATACCCCCAAACTCATCCCCACAAACTCATCCCCAAAATCTCATCCCCACAAACTAATCACCACAATCTCATCCCCACAAACTCATCCCCAAAATCTCATCCCCTCAATCTCATCCCCAAAATCTCATCCCCATAATCTCATCACCACAAACTCATCCCCACAAACTCATCCCCACAATCCCATCACCACAAACTCATCCCCACAAACTCATCCCCAAAATCTCATCCCCAAAATCTCATCCCCACAATCTCATCCCCAAAATCTCATCCCCACAATCTCATCCCTGCAAACTCATCCCCGCTATCTCATCCCCAAAATCTTATCCCTGCAAACTCATCCCCGCAATCTCATCCCCAAAATCTCATCCCTGCAAATTCATCCCCGCAATCTCATCCCCAAAATCTCATCCCAGCAAACTTATCCCCGCAATCTCATCCCCAAAATCTTATCCCTGCAAACTCATCCCCGCAATCTCATCCCCAAAATCTCATCCCTGCAAACTCATCCCCGCAATCTCATCCCCAAAATCTCATCCCTGCAAACTCATCCCCGCAATCTCATCCCCACAATCTCATCCCTGCAAACTCATCCCCGTAATCTCATCCCCAAAATCTCATCCCTGCAAACTCATCCCCGCAATCTCATCCCCAAAATCTCATCCCTGCAAACTCATCCCCGCAATCTCATCCCCAAAATCTCATCCCTGCAAACTCATCCCCGCAATCTCATCCCCAAAATCTCATCCCTGCAAACTCATCCCCGCAATCTCATCCCCAAAATCTCATCCCTGCAAACTCATCCCCGCAATCTCATCCCCAAAATCTCATCCCTGCAAACTCATCCCCGCAATCTCATCCCCAAAATCTCATCCCTGCAAACTCATCCCCGCAATCTCATCCCCAAAATCTCATCCCTGCAAACTCATCCCGCAATCTCATCCCTGCAAACTCATCCCCGCAATCTCATCCCCAAAATCTCATCCCGGCAAACTCAACCCCGCAATCTCATCCCCAAAATCTCATTCCGGCAAACTCATCCCCGCAATCTCATCCCCAAAATCTCATCCCTGCAAACTCATCCCCGCAATCTCATCCCCAAAATCTCATTCCGGCAAACTCATCCCCGCAATCTCATCCCCAAAATCTCATCCCGGCAAACTCATCCCCGCAATCTCATCCCCAAAATCTCATCCCTGCAAACTCATCCCCGCAATCTCATCCCCAAAATCTCATCCCTGCAAACTCATCCCCGCAATCTCATCCCCAAATCTCATCCCTGCAAACTCATCCCCGCAATCTCATCCCCGCAAACTCATCCCCGCAATCTCATCCCCAAAATCTCATCCCGGCAAACTCATCCCCGCAATCTCATCCCCAAAATCTCATCCCTGCAAACTCATCCCCGCAATCTCATCCCCAAAATCTCATCCCTGCAAACTCATCCCCGCAATCTCATCCCCAAAATCTCATCCCTGCAAACTCATCCCCGCAATCTCATCCCCAAAATCTCATTCCGGCAAACTCATCCCCGCAATCTCATCCCCAAAATCTCATCCCGGCAAACTCATCCCCGCAATCTCATCCCCAAAATCTCATCCCTGCAAACTCATCCCCGCAATCTCATCCCCAAAATCTCATCCCTGCAAACTCATCCCCGCAATCTCATCCCCAAAATCTCATCCCTGCAAACTCATCCCCGCAATCTCATCCCTGCAAACTCATCCCCGCAATCTCATCCCTGCAAACTCATCCCCGCAATCTCATCCCCAAAATCTCATCCCCAAAATCTCATCCCGGCAAACTCATCCCCGCAATCTCATCCCCAAAATCTCATCCCTGCAAACTCATCCCCGCAATCTCATCCCCAAAATCTCATCCCTGCAAACTCATCCCCGCAATCTCATCCCCAAAATCTCATCCCTGCAAACTCATCCCCGCAATCTCATCCCCAAAATCTCATCCCTGCAAACTCATCCCCGCAATCTCATCCCCAAAATCTCATTCCGGCAAACTCATCCCCGCAATCTCATCCCCAAAATCTCATCCGGCAAACTCATCCCCGCAATCTCATCCCCAAAATCTCATCCCTGCAAACTCATCCCCGCAATCTCATCCCCAAAATCTCATCCCTGCAAACTCATCCCCGCAATCTCATCCCCAAAATCTCATCCCTGCAAACTCATCCCCGCAATCTCATCCCTGCAAACTCATCCCGCAATCTCATCCCTGCAAACTCATCCCCGCAATCTCATCCCCAAAATCTCATCCCGGCAAACTCAATCCCCGCAATCTCATCCCCAAAATCTCATTCCGGCAAACTCACCCCGCAATCTCATCCCCAAAATCTCATCCCTGCAAACTCATCCCCGCAATCTCATCCCCAAAATCTCATTCCGGCAAACTCATCCCCGCAATCTCATCCCCAAAATCTCATCCCGGCAAACTCATCCCCGCAATCTCATCCCCAAAATCTCATCCCTGCAAACTCATCCCCGCAATCTCATCCCCAAAATCTCATCCCTGCAAACTCATCCCCGCAATCTCATCCCCAAAATCTCATCCCTGCAAACTCATCCCCGCAATCTCATCCCGCAAACTCATCCCGCAATCTCATCCCCAAAATCTCATCCCGGCAAACTCATCCCCGCAATCTCATCCCCAAAATCTCATCCCGGCAAACTCATCCCCGCAATCTCATCCCCAAAATCTCATCCCTGCAAACTCATCCCCGCAATCTCATCCCCAAAATCTCATCCTGCAAACTCATCCCCGCAATCTCATCCCCAAAATCTCATCCCTGCAAACTCATCCCCGCAATCTCATCACCAAAATCTCATCCCTGCAAACTCATCCCCGCAATCTCATCACCAAAATCTCATCCCTGCAAACTCATCCCCGCAATCTCATCCCCAAAATCTCATCCCTGCAAACTCATCCCCGCAATCTCATCCCCAAAATCTCATCCCTGCAAACTCATCCCCGCAATCTCATCCCCAAAATCTCATCCCTGCAAACTCATCCCCGCAATCTCATCCCCAAAATCTCATCCCTGCAAACTCATCCCCGCAATCTCATCCCCAAAATCTCATCCCTGCAAACTCATCCCCGCAATCTCATCCCCAAAATCTCATCCCTGCAAACTCATCCCCGCAATCTCATCCCCAAAATCTCATCCCTGCAAACTCATCCCCGCAATCTCATCCCTGCAAACTCATCCCCGCAATCTCATCCCCAAAATCTCATCCCTGCAAACTCATCCCCGCAATCTCATCCCCAAAATCTCATCCCTGCAAACTCATCCCCGCAATCTCATCCCCAAAATCTCATCCCTGCAAACTCATCCCCGCAATCTCATCCCCAAAATCTCATCCCTGCAAACTCATCCCCGCAATCTCATCCCCAAAATCTCATCCCTGCAAACTCATCCCCGCAATCTCATCCCCAAAATCTCATCCCTGCAAACTCATCCCCGCAATCTCATCCCCAAAATCTCATCCCTGCAAACTCATCCCCGCAATCTCATCCCCAAAATCTCATCCCTGCAAACTCATCCCCGCAATCTCATCCCCAAAATCTCATCCCTGCAAACTCATCCCCGCAATCTCATCCCCAAAATCTCATCCCTGCAAACTCATCCCCGCAATCTCATCCCCAAATCTCATCCCTGCAATCTCATCCCCAAAATCTCATCCCTGCAAACTCATCCCCGCAATCTCATCCCCAAAATCTCATCCCTGCAAACTCATCCCCGCAATCTCATCCCCAAAATCTCATCCCTGCAAACTCATCCCCGCAATCTCATCCCCAAAATCTCATCCCTGCAAACTCATCCCCGCAATCTCATCCCCAAAATCTCATCCCTGCAAACTCATCCCCGCAATCTCATCCCCAAAATCTCATCCCTGCAAACTCATCCCCGCAATCTCATCCCCAAAATCTCATCCCTGCAAACTCATCCCCGCAATCTCATCCCCAAAATCTCATCCCTGCAAACTCATCCCCGCAATCTCATCCCCAAAATCTCATCCCTGCAAACTCATCCCCGCAATCTCATCCCTGCAAACTCATCCCGCAACTCATCCCCAAAATCTCATCCCTGCAAACTCATCCCCGCAATCTCATCCCCAAAATCTCATCCTGCAAACTCATCCCCGCAATCTCATCCCCAAAATCTCATCCTGCAAACTCATCCCCGCAATCTCATCCCCAAAATCTCATCCCTGCAAACTCATCCCCGCAATCTCATCCCCAAAATCTCATCCCTGCAAACTCATCCCCGCAATCTCATCCCCAAAATCTCATCCCTGCAAACTCATCCCCGCAATCTCATCCCCAAAATCTCATCCCTGCAAACTCATCCCCGCAATCTCATCCCCAAAATCTCATCCCTGCAAACTCATCCCCGCAATCTCATCCCCAAAATCTCATCCCTGCAAACTCATCCCCGCAATCTCATCCCCAAAATCTCATCCCTGCAAACTCATCCCCGCAATCTCATCCCCAAAATCTCATCCCTGCAAACTCATCCCCGCAATCTCATCCCCAAAATCTCATCCCTGCAAACTCATCCCCGCAATCTCATCCCCAAAATCTCATCCCTGCAAACTCATCCCCGCAATCTCATCCCCAAAATCTCATCCCTGCAAACTCATCCCCGCAATCTCATCACCAAAATCTCATCCCTGCAAACTCATCCCCGCAATCTCATCACCAAAATCTCATCCCTGCAAACTCATCCCCGCAATCTCATCCCCAAAATCTCATCCCTGCAAACTCATCCCCGCAATCTCATCCCCGCAATCTCATCCCTGCAAACTCATCCCCGCAATCTCATCCCCAAAATCTCATCCCTGCAAACTCATCCCCGCAATCTCATCCCCAAAATCTCATCCCTGCAAACTCATCCCCGCAATCTCATCCCCAAAATCTCATCCCTGCAAACTCATCCCCGCAATCTCATCCCCAAAATCTCATCCCTGCAAACTCATCCCCGCAATCTCATCCCCAAAATCTCATCCCTGCAAACTCATCCCCGCAATCTCATCCCCAAAATCTCATCCCTGCAAACTCATCCCCGCAATCTCATCCCCAAAATCTCATCCCTGCAAACTCATCCCCGCAATCTCATCCCCAAAATCTCATCCCTGCAAACTCATCCCCGCAATCTCATCCCCAAAATCTCATCCCTGCAAACTCATCCCCGCAATCTCATCCCCAAAATCTCATCCCTGCAAACTCATCCCCGCAATCTCATCCCCAAAATCTCATCCCTGCAAACTCATCCCCGCAATCTCATCCCCAAAATCTCATCCCTGCAAACTCATCCCCGCAATCTCATCCCCAAAATCTCATCCCTGCAAACTCATCCCCGCAATCTCATCCCCAAAATCTCATCCCTGCAAACTCATCCCCGCAATCTCATCCCCAAAATCTCATCCCTGCAAACTCATCCCCGCAATCTCATCCCTGCAAACTCATCCCCGCAATCTCATCCCCAAAATCTCATCCCTGCAAACTCATCCCCGCAATCTCATCCCCAAAATCTCATCCCTGCAAACTCATCCCCGCAATCTCATCCCCAAAATCTCATCCCTGCAAACTCATCCCCGCAATCTCATCCCCAAAATCTCATCCCTGCAAACTCATCCCCGCAATCTCATCCCCAAAATCTCATCCCTGCAAACTCATCCCCGCAATCTCATCCCCAAAATCTCATCCCTGCAAACTCATCCCCGCAATCTCATCCCCAAAATCTCATCCCTGCAAACTCATCCCCGCAATCTCATCCCTGCAAACTCATCCCCGCAATCTCATCCCCCAAAATCTCATCCCTGCAAACTCATCCCCGCAATCTCATCCCCAAAATCTCATCCCTGCAAACTCATCCCCGCAATCTCATCCCCAAAATCTCATCCCTGCAAACTCATCCCCGCAATCTCATCCCCAAAATCTCATCCCTGCAAACTCATCCCCGCAATCTCATCCCCAAAATCTCATCCCTGCAAACTCATCCCCGCAATCTCATCCCCGCAAATCTCATCCCTGCAAACTCATCCCCGCAATCTCATCCCCAAAATCTCATCCCTGCAAACTCATCCCCGCAATCTCATCCCCAAAATCTCATCCCTGCAAACTCATCCCCGCAATCTCATCCCCAAAATCTCATCCCTGCAAACTCATCCCCGCAATCTCATCCCCAAAATCTCATCCCTGCAAACTCATCCCCGCAATCTCATCCCCAAAATCTCATCCCGGCAAACTCATCCCCGCAATCTCATCCCCAAAATCTCATTCCGGCAAACTCATCCCCGCAATCTCATCCCCAAAATCTCATCCCTGCAAACTCATCCCCGCAATATCATCCCCAAAATCTCATCCCTGCAAACTCATCCTCGCAATCTCATCCCCAAAATCTCATCCCTGCAAACTCATCCCCGCAATCTCATCCCCAAAATCTCATCCCTGCAAACTCACTCTCTCTCTCTCTCTCTCTCTCTCTCTCTCTCTCTCTCTCTCTCTCTCTCTCTCTCTCTCTCTCTCTCAAAGACATATACTACAACCTTTGATTTCCTGAAGCTTTGCTACCCCAGGTCAAATTATTACATGTTGATATTCATCAATGTTCAACGTGATATCTCTCTCTCTCTCTCTCTCTCTCTCTCTCTCTCTCTCTCTCTCTCTCTCTCTCTTTTGATGGTGGGTGTGTGTGTGTGTGTGTTTGAGAGAGAGAGAGAGAGAGAGAGAGAGAGAGAGAGAGAGAGAGAGAGAGAGAGAGAGAGAGAAATTCCGGTGCTATTATAGTATGCTATCTACCGTCTAATTTCTACTATAGTATGGTATCTACCACAAAGTATGTTATCTACCGTCAATGTTAATCCTCCTGTTTGATAGGATTATCAAACAGATTACTTACCACCAGTATGTTATCCTCATTGGACTTTAATGATAGTTTAATAATATTTATTGGAAGGACAACATGGATGCATAATTATAAACAGTTTGTAGGTTGGGTTAGGTTAGGTTAGATTAGGACATGGGTGCATAATTATAAGCAGTTTGTAAGTTAGGTTAGGTTGGGTTAGGTTAAGTTGGGTTGAGTTAGGTAAGGTAAGGTTAGGTTAGGTTATCAAGTCAGTATTGATCCTCCTTATTAGAAGTGGATTAGCAAGTAGACCGTATTCTTAGGTACTGATGGTAGGTATCATACTATAGTCAGAGAGGGGTGGTAGATAGCAAAATCGGCGGTAGATAGCATACTATAATAGCACCGAAATTCCTGTCAGTTACAGAAAAATGGTATGAATACAATCTCTCTCTCTCTCTCTCTCTCTCTCTCTCTCTCTCTCTCTCTCTCTCTCTCTCTCTCTCTCATATAAAAAGGTATATGCGTTGGTTTTGGGTAAGCATTAAAAGTAAAAGCAATTTTAGATATGAATTTTTTTTTTATAGAATTACATTTTTTACCATATAAACCTCCCAAAAAATTTATCAAAATGATTTGAATATAGGAGGGGGGGGCACTAAACAGTGTATATATCCACTGTTTTGGGTTAGTGTTCTCTTGCTTAAGGGTACACCCAGGCACACTATTCTATCTTATTTCTCTTTCTCTTGCTTTGTTAACGTTATTTTTTATAATTTATATAGGAAATTTTCATTTTAATGTTGTTACTGTTCTTAAAATATTTTGGGTTTCCTTCTTTTCCTTTCCTCACTGGGCTATTTTCCCTGTTGGAGCCCCTGGGCTTATAGCATTCTGCTTTTCGAACTAGGGTTGTAGCAAGTAATAATAATAATAATAATAATAATAATAATAATAATTTTTCCTTTTTTTCCTCTCTTCACTAGGCTATTTCTCCCTGTTGGAGCACTTTGGCTTATAGCATCCTGCTTTTCCAACTAGGGTTGTAGCTTAGGAAGTAATAATAATAATAATAATAATAATAATAATAATAATAATAATAATAATAATAATTTTTCCTTTTTTTCCTTGCTTCACTAGGCTATTTTTCCCTGTTGGAGCACTTGGGCTTAGAGCATACTGCTTTTCCAACTAGGGTTGCAGCTTAGGAAGTAATAATAATAATAATAATAATAATAATAATAATAATAATAATAATAATAATAATAATAATTTTTCCTTTTTTTCCTCTCTTCACTAGGCTATTTCTCCCTGTTGGAGCACTTTGGCTTATAGCATCCTGCTTTTCCAACTAGGGTTGTAGCTTAGGAAGTAATAATAATAATAATAATAATAATAATAATAATAATAATAATAATAATTTTTCCTTTTTTTCCTTGCTTCACTAGGCTATTTTTCCCTGTTGGAGCACTTGGGCTTAGAGCATCCTGCTTTTCCAACTAGGGTTGCAGCTTAGGAAGTAATAATAATAATAATTTTTCCTTTTTTTCCTTGCTTCGCTAGGCTATTTTTCCCTGTTGGGGCACTTGGGCTTATAGCATCCTGCTTTTCCAACTAGGGTTGCAGCTTAGGAAGTAATAATAATAATAATAATAATAATTTTTCCTTTTTTTCCTTGCTTAGCTAGGCTATTTTTCCCTGTTGGGGCACTTGGGCTTATAGCATCCTGCTTTTCCAACTAGGGTTGCAGCTTAGGAAGTAATAATAATAATAATAATAATAATAATAATAATAATAATAATGATAATAATAATAATAATAATCATAATAAAGTACACACATTATAAAATTAGACATTTATATAACACGATATCAGTCCTGGGCCCTTCAAACATTTTCTCACGTCCAGAAATCGGTAAAGATTGCGGGGGATAGGCGAGCAAATCTCATCGGAACTTCAATTAACTGAATGGGAAAAAACGGGCTCTTGCTGGAAACTCCGGTTCAACACTTGTCATAAATGCAGTCATGTTGAGTAGCAGTTGTGATCCCATAATTTTTTTTTCTTTTTTTTTTTGTCTGATATTAGCTTCAAGTGGGGCATTTATTATGTCATTAATGAGAGAGAGAGAGAGAGAGAGAGAGAGAGAGAGAGAGAGAGAGAGAGAGAGAGAGAGAGATATTCTACAGGTCACGTTGAACATTAACTAATAAGTATTTGACCCAGGCTAGGTAAACTTCAAGCAATCCAAGTTGCAAATTATATCCACCATTCTCAATGGAGAGAGAGAGAGAGAGAGAGAGAGAGAGAGAGAGAGAGAGAGAGAGAGAGAGAGAGAGAGAGCGAGATCGCTAATAATCTCTTATCTGCAAATACCAGGAGAGAGAAAAATTATATCAGTATCCTCTGATCATCCGGATGATTGAATTGATAAGGTCGGTGTCTCTATTAGTTCATCACATCTTATCGAGATCAATTTTAATCTTTGTTGGTTTTTATCTCGATATTCCTTTTAGCGAATATTGGTGTTGTAAGTGTCAGATATATTAATTTCGACGTTGGTATGATTGACAAAATTTTATTAAGATCTGAAACTCCCCTATATGATAAAGAGCAAGTGTCTCTCTCTCTCTCTCTCTCTCTCTCTCTCTCTCTCTCTCTCTCTCTCTCTCTCTCTCTCTGTATATATATATATATATATATATATATATAGAGAGAGAGAGAGAGAGAGAGAGAGAGAGAGAGAGAGGAGAGAGAGAGAGAGAGAGAGAGAGAGAGAGAGAGAGAGAGAAATAGTATATAAACTATATATATATATATATATATATATATATATATATATATATATACATACATATATATATATATATATATATATATATAGATATATATATATATAATATCCTACCACGCTCACAACTACCTGCCTGCGAGTAGTAGTAGTAGTAGTAGTAGTAGTAGTAGTAGGAAAGGGAATAGTCATACCCTTGTGAGAGGGGGCTACGTGCATATCTATTAGCAGTCATTTTTAATTGATCGCGTACACTAATACATAATAATTCTTGGAATACATTGATAACAAAACTTCACCTGTATTTATTTACTTGAGATGATATCGCAAAAAGCGTGAAGTAACATCTAAGAGAATTATTTCAATCCATTGAAAATTTTTGGGAAGAGAAATTTATTTATTCAACCTTTTAGTGTTGCGTTGGACTTTTAATATATTTACTTGGTTGTTATTTACGGATTTGTTTAATGTCTTCAGAGTTTTACACAGCAAGTATTTTTATTGTTACTTTACTTAATTAAGCATATACTTTTCTTATATATATATATATATATATATATATATATATATATATATATATATATATATATATATATATATATATATATATATATATATATATATATATATATATATATATATGAATGTGTGTATTCTTTACGGTGGTGACGATGCATTTTGTTTGCTGACTAAATATCCGAAAGAGTAAGGGGAAAAAAAGTCAGAAAAGTAGTTCATGACATTTCCTGTTTTTTATCGTAAAATCAGCGGAGTTAAGTATGCATGTAGTATAGTATTTTTCATTTTAACTATATATCAAAGTATTGAAGAGCGAGAGAGACAATTAGATTATGATTCAATAAAGAAAAAAAAATTCTACATTCCAATATTCCTAGAAAATGTATTGTTCCGCAGCCGGGTGTGTGATCGTGATGTCATTACTTTATTTACATTGACGGTAGTAGTTGAACTGAAGTAAGATACGTTTCCGACATTTTCAACAGTTAAACATCTTACGTTTCTCCAGAGGTTGGTACCGTTAACTTATATACCAGGTCCGGTATATTAATGTATCATTAGAGTTATTTTCCAATAAGAAATGGGTAGATATTTAATTTTGCAGTGTTGGTAGGCCTACTCCATTTTGAGCCGTGAGTCAAAGGCATTTTACCAGTGGCAGAACTTCGTAGGTCCAAATCCTATTTACTGCGCAAGTCCAAGTCTTATGTGGAATGAATATTAGATTTAATAGGCCATAGAAGTTTTTTCAATATGTTTTTCCTCTTCTGAGTGAAAATATATTTTTATTTCGAATTATAAAAGGAAATTGTGACTAAGCATACTGAAGTAGGACTAAATCTCAGGTAAAATTACAGAACAACACGGAACTATATTTCTAATAGATAAAACTACTTTTCCTACTGTAAATAATGTGGTTTAAATGAATTTGACCTTTATTGCCACCACAAATAAACCGTTCTCCCATTATCCCTTCCATTTACCAACGCACACAGGTAGGAACCTGGGACTTTTGGGGGAATGAAAACAGGAAAAACGTGGTTATTTAACACTTTCGAGATTCGTAAACGGCTGCAGAACCTAACAAACTCACCTAACCTAACCTAATAATTCCCAGGTCACAGACATAAGCAGGGGCAAGCCCCCTGACCTCCTTCCTAGGTCACAGACCTAGGTGGAGGCAGGTCCCCTGACCTCCTTCCCAGGTCATAGACCTAGGTGGGGGCAGGTCCCTCAGACCCCTCTTACCAGATCACAAACCTGCCTAGGTCACTGACCTAGCTGTGAACAACCCCTAGACCCTCCTTCCCAGGTTACAGACCTAGATGTAAACAAAAGGGAAATACACATTTCAGGGTAATAGAATGCCAATATTTTGTAATTTTTTTTTTTTAATTTATTATGCATCCCAGAGAATAATGCATAAAGGAAAAAAAGATTAGTAAACCATTATTGATTCACCAGTAAATTTTCCCCACCCAAATCCCCCGGTTCACATTGGGTGCCCCCATTACCGTAGTATATGTTACGGTACATCTTATTAACTATTTATTTGTGATGGAAATGAAGGTCATTTTCTAAAAAAACAACAAACAGGAGTTTTTCTATATGAAACTACATTCCTTTATTAGTAAAGCTTTTTCAGTGTTTTTCTATATCAAATCACAAGTGTATGGTACATATAATTGAGAATAATCAACAAGATATTTTTACATTTTCTAGAATTTATTGGTTGTTACATACTTTAATTTGCTATAAGAATATTTGGTTCATGTATTCGGCTAGAATTTAAAGTATGTATTTACCCTTTTATCATATGACACTCAACTATTAGAAGTAGGCCCACCTGTAGGTCTAGATATGAGTTTTATCTTGCTGATACCCATTTAAACTATGTAGGGGGTCAAATATTATTAATGGTGTGCTATGATTTATATTTTTAATTTTGAGAAATCTGGTAGTTTGGGTGATTGTGTACACCTAATTGTTCTAGGTTGGTTTATTCTATAAGTGCTTTGTTTAGTGTATAGATCCTTTTTATAAAAAGCAGAGCAGGAATCTCATCTTTTAGGTGGGCCTAAACCCCCCAGTAAGGCTTAATTATACATATCGGCTCCCAGATAATGGGCCCAGTTGTTAAGTCGGAATTTATGGGCACGACTGAGCACATATTGAATGTACTGTAATGCACTAATCTTTCATTATGTAATATTGCAAAAAAATCTACTGTTCACTGTATATGAATACACAGAACATTAGTGATGTCTTAGCCTAGGCACCAGGTCTTAACCTAACTAGCCTGAACTCCTCTCCCACCTAGCGAGACCTAAGCAAATGCAAATGGAATCAAGTTAGGTGAGTGCAACCTGACAGGACCTTTCATAATCTAGCCTACAATGATATAGACTAAAACCAAAATCATGGTCCTGACCTATAATTTAAGGCAACTGTTTTAAAGTATTACTACAAAATGCTGTCTATTATATAAAGTAAATATGGGGCTGCCTTATATGTTTAAACAAGATTTACTGCCTTTCCCTACCTTAACACTTATCTAGATTACAGGAATGTGTACTAACCTAACCTAGGATGCGGGCTCCGCCATACTCAGACGCCCCCCTAACCTATGTGACTTATAATGTTGTAGATAGAATTAAATTGAGGATATACACTATCCCAACGTCACATACAATGCTGTAGATTAAATCAATTATGGAGGTATATCCCAACTTA
>NC_090768.1:32719945-32754945 GCF_036898095.1 Palaemon carinicauda | reverse complement strand
AATAGATGCAACAGGTTGAATGTTAAGGAAAAAAGAGAAAGAGGCAGGGACTAAAATGTAAAACTGAAAAGGCTTTATGGAAGTAACTTCCGAGGATATAAGATAACCAGTATGAGGTTGATGAAATGAAAGAAACGGAGTAGTTGATAAGTCAGATGCTGCACTGCACAGGTGAGAGTAATAATTGAATGACCAACAAGATTTTCTATGTCCACAAGATGCACAGATGCAGCTAACAAATCGTCCTGACACGAGAATAGTTACAGATGGTTTCAAACTATCATAACCTAGATACATGTCTACTGTAAGCATATGCGGCCCCGAGACTACAATAGGCTCCCATGAGACATCTGAATAATTGAAGATATTAAGGCTTTCAAGAGGAAACTGAACACTTCCTTATTCTGCGGGTGTTTTAACAGTGATGATCAAACTGTAAGAGAACAATACGCACTGTGAAATGTTAAGTGCTCCAGAATAAACATCACAAAATGACCGTGGAGGTCCTGTAGAGAGTAGGTTTTCCCTGCTGTACAGGACCAGATAAACAGCCCTCAAAGTAAAGTCAAGTTTGTGAAAAAAAAAAAAAATGTTGTCACTTGGTACAAGACTGGTGAATTTATGTTGTCAAGGTAAACAGGGCTTGTAAGAAATAAATAAGACAAATATTACTTGGCATACGGTACAGCATTTTAATTGCTAAAGCAAGAAAGGTGACATGACTGGTATGGGGAGGAAACACTGGGTTAAGAAGAAGAGGGTGTGTGGATCATGTGTTGGGTATGATGCAGCATTGTGGAAATAAAAAGAATTATGGCAAAAATAGACAAAAATGATTAAGAATTGATATAAAAGGACAACCGAGTGGAATTATGATTACATGATACTGTACAGACTGAGATTGTGAGAATAATTAAAGGTTTTCAAGATGGAAGTGAGCTATTGTTAAGAGGAAGGGGTGAGACTAGTATTGTGGTGAAGTGGTCAAGAAGATAAAATGTTACGTCTGGTTGTCAAAAATCTCTATGGAGTGAGTGATGCCAAAATCAAGTTAATGGGCAGTGACAATTCAATTGAATTGTTTGAAGAAAATCATCTGATGTGTAATGAAAAATAAAATGGTTGGGTGTGAATGCAAGCAACAATGGTTTATGATTGTATATGAACATTGTATATGAACATCAGAAGATGGAGTAATGAATGGTAGGAAAAGTGGTGGACTAACAGAAGTTGTTGATTCATATAAAGTATGTGAGCATATACAACGGATGAATAAGAGAAGAAGCAAGTCCCAGAATAGACTTAAAATCAGTAGCAAGATGTTATTAGTGACTTGTAATTCAGAGAGACTACTAATTCATCTTTATTTGGACCAATTATTATCAAAAGGGGGAATGAACTCTACTTAAAGCAGACCCAAATAAATTTGGGATGTGTGGACCAAATAGCGAGATGATTTCATATCAAGAAATGCTATACTGTACTGGAGATTTATCAATGTTTGTAGAATGAATTTCTGAAGTAATTTTTATTTTCCCTAAGTATACAAAACCAAGTCCTTTAATTGGCGTATACTTTCAGTAAAGCTTGAACTTGGTTGTTAAAATCTATAACGAGGTATCTGTAGTTACTGGCTGGTGACAATGAAGTCCTGACTCCTAATTAGTCACTAGGTTACAACCATGCCCTTTTATGCGGTCAAGGGAAGAACCTACAGTATATCTGTTTGGGGGATATGCTGTCTAAATGTATGGTCATATGAGAACATGGGTGCATACACATCTATCCACCCCCTAGTTAGGAAAGATTGGAGAGGAGCTTCTAAACAAACTTACTACCTAGAAAAGATGCTTGATCATGTGGATCTCTACCTACATTCATTGTCTGGTCCAGCATATAACATAGTGATTACTGCATCCCAAGGAAGGGGAAGAGAAAAAAGTTAATAATTCTGGAGTAACATCACGACCTCTCCTAGGTGAGATGCATATTGTCCCGTGGGCGAGCTTGATTTACTAACCTGACCTGCTGAGCCCCTATTATTATTACCATTATCATTACTAGCCAAGCTATAACACTGGATTGAAATGCAGAATGTGCACTCTCACAAGGTGAAAGTAGAGACGAGGGTACACTTCTGCAGGAGGGCCCTGCTGTAGAAGGGCACAGTCCAGTAGGAGAACATACTACGGCACGAGTTAACATGCGAGGGCTCTCTCCTGTAGGAGAACGAGTACGCATAGGAGAGAACTCATGGGCGCTTGAGTAGCACAAAGTAGCATGTTAGTTGGTGCACATGAGCATATAAGGAAG
Organism: Palaemon carinicauda; assembly: GCF_036898095.1. Classification (NCBI taxonomy): domain Eukaryota; kingdom Metazoa; phylum Arthropoda; class Malacostraca; order Decapoda; family Palaemonidae; genus Palaemon; species Palaemon carinicauda. The sequence continues at coordinate 32,752,632 of NC_090768.1, read as the reverse complement.
TGCTCGTCATGAATAAAAGCAGCACTCAAGTGTCCTCTGAATTGTCTCGTAGGTGGGTAGGTATTAGATTGCCCTGCATATAGCAGACACGGGCTCTTGTGTTGGAAGCCCATAAGTGGGATAAGGATGTGAAGGTGGTAAGGTTATATATGTGAAGGCGGTAAGGTTACATAAGGATGATGATGGGATGGATGGGAAAGGATGAAAGCACCATGACGACCATGTCAGGAGTCTGAAGCCCAGACAAGGCGCTGCAAAGCAGACTCACCCAAACCCGGATCCTCTTTGGTCAAGGAAAAATTTGTTTTTTCTTATCGCAACCCGAAAAGGGAATTAGTGTCTCTTCTTATTCTTCGTCTTTGGTGATGCGAGTCTATGGGGCAGAACCGTTGCTCCCATAAGGAGAAAAACAGTATTATTATTTAAACTGAACTCCTCTCGATCAGTCTTCTTGGACTTGGTACACAAATTAGAAAAGAAAGGTGGAACACTTCCATTCCAACTGGCAGTGAGTGAAGAGACGAAGTTGTCTGGCATCCTGGCCGATGCCGAAGACACACTGAGGAAAGAGATCCTAGGTACTCTATGAAGAGGCAGCACTATCAGTAGATAAGTCTCTAGAACCTTCTGTACACAAGAAAATACTGACAATAGGATGGGCAGTGACCCTCCCCTTCAACTCGGCAGCAGTAGCTACTCCTTCCCATGCATAAGGGAATAAACAGTAACAGTAATGCTGTCAAACAGGAACAAGACCCTATTTGTGCAGGATACACAGAAAACTGTCAGTCAGCTACAAATGTCTAAAAAGCAGAAAAACCTTTCATCTTCAATAATATCCTTTGTATAAAACAAATTGCCAACAATTATTTAAAGGAAGAAGAAATAAAAGATTAAAACTGTCAGTTGACAGTGCCGGGAGTACTGTATGTCTAATTTCCATCCATCCATATACCAAAGGCACTTCCCCCAATTTTGGGGGGTAGCCGACATCAACAAGAAAAAAAACAAAAAAAGGGGGACCTCTACTCTCTACGTTCCTCCAGCCTAACCAGGGACTCAGCCGAGTTCAGCTGGTACTGCTAGGGTGCCACAGCCCAACCTCCCACATTTCCACCACAGATGAAGCTTCATACTGCTGAATCCCCAACTGCTGCTACCTCCGCGGTCATCTAAGGCACCGGAGGAAGCAGCAGGGCCTACCGGAACTGCGTCACAATCGCTCGCCATTCATTCCTATTTCTAGCACGCTCTCTTGCCTCTCTCACATCTATCCTCCTATCACCCAGAGCTTTCTTCACACCATCCATCCACCCAAACCTTGGCCTTCCTCTTGTACTTCTCCCATCAACTCTTGCATTCATCACCTTCTTTAGCAGACAGCCATTTTCCATTCTCTCAACATGGCCAAACCACCTCAACACATTCATATCCACTCTAGCCGCTAACTCATTTCTTACACCCGTTCTCACCCTCACCACTTCGTTCCTAACCCTATCTACTCGAGATACACCAGCCATACTCCTCAGACACTTCATCTCAAACACATTCAATTTCTGTCTCTCCATCACTTTCATTCCCCACAACTCCGATCCATACATCACAGTTGGTACAATCACTTTCTCATATAGAACTCTCTTTACATTCATGCCCAACCCTCTATTTTTTACTACTCCCTTAACTGCCCCCAACACTTTGCAACCTTCATTCACTCTCTGACGTACATCTGCTTCCACTCCACCATTTGCTGCAACAACAGACCCCAAGTACTTAAACTGATCCACCTCCTCAAGTAACTATCCATTCAACATGACATTCAACCTTGCACCACCATCCCTTCTCGTACATCTCATAACCTTACTCTTACCCACATTAACTCTCAACTTCCTTCTCTCACACACCCTTCCAAATTATGTCACTAATCGGTCAAGCTTCTCTTCTGTGTCTGCTACCAGTACAGTATCATCCGCAAACAACAACTGATTTACCTCCCATTCATGATCATTCTCGCCTACCAGTTTTAATCCTCGTCCAAGCACTCGAGCATTCACCTCTCTCACCACTCCATCAACATACAAGTTAAACAACCACGGCGACATCACACATCCCTGTCTCAGCCCCACTCTCACCGAAACCAATCGCTCACTTCATTTCCTATTCTAACACATGCTTTACTACCTTTGTAGAAACTTTTCACTGCTTGCAACAACCTTCCACCAACTCCATATAACCTCATCACATTCCACATTGCTTCCCTTTCAACTCTATCATATGCTTTCTCCAGATCCATAAACGCAACATACACCTCCTTACCTTTTGCTAAATATTTCTCGCATATCTGCCTAACTGTAAAAATCTGATTCATACAACCCCTACCTCTTCTAAAACCACCCTGTACTTCCAAGATTGCATTATCTGTTTTATCCTTAATCCTATCAATCAGTACTCTACCATACACTTTTCCAACTACACTCAACAAACTAATACCTCTTGAATTACAACACTCATGCACATCTCCCTTACCCTTATATAGTGGTACAATACATGCACAGACCCAATCTACTGGTACCATTGACAACACAAAACACACATTAAACAATCTCACCAACCGTTCAAGTACAGTCACACCCCCTTCCTTCAACATCTCAGCTTTCACACCATCCATACCAGATGCTTTTCCTACTCTCGTTTCATCTAGTGCTCTCCTCACTTCCTCTATTGTAATCTCTCTCTCATTCTCATCTCCCATCACTGGCACCTCAACACCCGGAACAGCAATTATATCTGCCTCCCTATTATCCTCAACATTCAGCAAACTTTCAAAATATTCCGCCCACCTTTTCCTTGCCTCCTCTCCTTTTAACAACCTTCCATTTCCATCTTTCACTGTCTCTTCAATTCTTGCGCCGGCCTTCCTTACTCTCTTCACTTCTTTCCAAAACTTCTTATTCTCTTCATATGACTGACCCAGTCCCTGACCCCACCTCAGGTCAGCTGCCCTCTTTGCCTCACGTACCTTGCGCTTTACTTCCACCTTTTTCTCTCTATATTTTTCATACTTCTCTATACTATTACTCTGCAGCCATTCTTCAAAAGCCCTCTTTTTCTCTTCCACTTTTACCTTCACTCCTTCATTCCACCATTCACTGCCCTTCCTCATGCTGCCTCCAACAACCTTCATGCCACATACATCACTTGCAATCCCAACAAAATTTTCTTTTGCTAACTTCCACTCCTCCTCTAAATTACCAGTTTCTCTTACTCTCACTTCGTCATATGCCATTTTCAACCTTTCCTGATATTTACTTTTTATCCCCGGTTTTATTAACTCTTCAACCCTCACTAGCTCCCTTTTACATCCACCTACTCTATTCCCCCACTCTTTTGCTACAACTAATTTTCCTTCCACCAAAAAATGATCAGACATACCGTTAGCCATACCCCTAAACACGTGCACGTCTTTCAATCTTCCAAACATTCTTTTAGTTATCAACACATAATCCATTAATGCCCTTTCTACTACTCTTCCATTTGCCACTCTTACCCATGTATACTTATTTTTATCTTTCTTTTTAAAAAAACTAGCACTTCATTGAGCTAAGTAAATATTAATCAATTTTTAATAACATAGCAGATAGAATTAAAAAAGCAGATAGAATTAAAAAAAAAAAAAAAGACAAGATGTGCATGCATAGACTGGAAACTTTATGAAAGTAGTACAGTAGTACCGTATGCAGTCAAGGATATAAATGAATGTATGGCGTTGGTAAAGAATTTCTTTTCCACTGTAAACGTCAATGCCAGAGTTTATCAATCTGTAAAGCATAAAATGAGATGTGTAAATGAAAATTTTAATGGGATGGTGTGCTAGAAACAGTAGATCGCGTAACCCAGTTAATGTCATAGCAATGTATCTGGATGAATACTATGGGAATGAGAGCGTGAGAAAATGCAAAAATAGAACTATGTATGCCTGGCATCGCAAATATAAAGTTTCATAAGAGGTATAAAAGAGAAAAGTCAGATTGAAATGCGATTTAATTGTAATAGCTTTGGTTATTAGAAGAATAATAATTTAGGTCGTCACCAGATACTAAAGAAAAGGCATTGTGTGAATGAATGTTCTAAAAGTGTAATAGGCTATGCCACACAGCAAAAGTGGGTTTCACAGAGTGGAAGGGGAATGCAAATTGTGGTTAGAAAGCATATTTTCCCAGGAAGCACATGGCTCCAAGAAATAAATGTACAAACTGGATATGGATGGTCTGGTAGTGAATGTGTAGGAGAATGGTGAATATTCATCAAATTGAGAATCAATAAAGTAAAGGGAGCTGTAGTACGTTCCAGCATAGTGCTATATTACATATCCTTGTAGAAGGTAAGTAATTTGTCTCTCTGTGGAGGATACTTCAGTACATACCATCAATCAAAGGTCACAGGTCATTTGTAATATTACAATTGTCATTAATATTTACCAGAATGAGTTTGAAGAAGTGAAAATTTGGGGAGGAGATATAAATGTTGATAGTGTAATTCTATGAATTTGAAAAATAAAATGAGATGTAGTGATGCTGTGGAAATTAAAGAACCTTATAAGCATGAATATGATTAAGTGTAAGGAATGGAAGTATTGTGTGCATGGGAAAGAAAGAATGATAAACTAGTATCTCAGGATATAAGTATTACAGTATACATCTGCCGAAGAGTAATCTCGGTGGATGTCAGGGTAAAGTTTCTGGATGGAGACTAAGCAAATGAATGAGGAAACAGATAGTTGAAGTGTATACCGAGAATGCTAGAAAGAAGAGATATGTCATGAACAAATGTAACTGAATAAATGACAAAATCTGTAATGTCAGAAAGAACAAAATTCATTTATTGAATGTGAAGCATACTAGAGTGGCAGGACCTAGTGATGCAAGACTACAAACAGTTTTGACAAAGGAAAAACTAATTTTTGGAGAGGTGCTCTGTGGTCTCCAATGACTTTCCTGTTCAAGGCTAGAACAGGGAATCCAATACAGCCCTATACTAAAGAAATATTGTTCCCCTGCTCTAGGGACAGTGTACCAACATGCATAGTACAGACTCGGTCAATTATAGGGAAGTCCTGCAGTTCAGGCCCATTACAACTTGCCACAATACTTCCAAATCTGCACGTTGTCAATGACTGCTAAAGATATAAGAAAAGTAATTAAGTGTTTCAAAAATAGAAAGACAGAGCATATTACAAACCAGATGCTGCACTTGAGTGGTGATAAGTGTGATTAAATGGCTATCAGGGTTTTTTAAAACTAGCCTACAGGATGCAAAGCTGGCGAAAGAATGAATGAATATAAAGATAAAAGTGACTTGTAGGAATTATAGGGGACAAATGCTACTTGATATACTACGGAAGGTATATAGTAGGGTTTTGATTGCCAAAGGAAGGAAGGTGAAGGAAGGAAGGTGAAGGAAGGAAGGTGAAGGAAGGAAGGTGAAGGAAGGAAGGTGAAGGAAGGAAGGTGAAAGAAGAATTGGTAACGGGAGGAACTGGATTTTGAAGAGGGTGCAAGAATCATGTGTTGTTTACAATTCAGTTTTCTGGAAAGTAAAATGAATAAAAAGCATAATAGCATACCAAAAAAAAATATGATAAAAATTCATGAAGGTGTAATCTGGGTGGAAATGGGATTGTATGGCACTGTATACATTGAAAATAAATGCTAGAAAAGTGAAAGTTTTAAAAAAGCATGTAAAGGGAGTTTCGAGTAGGCAGAGTGACTGGCGTGGAGGTAAAGGAGATGTGAGGCTTAATTAGTCTGACTGTCATTATTTTTATGGATGGAGTTATCCAAAAAGTGAGGAGAAAAATGGATGCAACTGCAACCGCTACGCAGTACAGTAACACCCAACTCTACATCATGAATTTGTTCCAAGAGACCAGAAGCAAAGCGATTTTCGACACAAGATGGATTTCCGCCTTAAAAAGCTACCTGTAATTTTCCTATATACCCTACTGAACAGTTGAAAGTACTTGAAACCTGCTATCCTTTTAGAAATACCAAATACCTACAGTAATAAGTTTCCATGTGAAGTACAGTACTGTACTTTTTAAAGCACCCAAGCATTTTAATAAAATACATTGCAATGGTGTATGGATAGAGCGCCCAGAAAGGAGGTAAATCAATGGAGGAATGCAGTAGAAAGATGACTTCCTTCGTAGTGCCTATGAGAAGGGAGAAGGTTAAGATGAAGAGTGAGACTTCATGTTGGCTATTGTCAGTAAAATAACTGATCGCGGTGGAACGCAACAGAGCTTCATGCTTGACACATTACAGTTACACCACAAAGAAAGAAAGAATTGCAAGAAGACAGACCGTGACAAAATTAGACAGGATATATGCAATTAGAATGGAGACTTTAGAAAAGAAAACGTACTGTGTGGAAACAAGGATATAAATTACTCTAGGGTGTTGATAAAGAATTTCTTGGCTACTTTAGTGAGCAATGTCTGTGTTTGCCATTTAGAAAAGGATAAAATGAGATGGGTAAATGAAAAATTTAAATGAGATGGTGTGCACGAAACAGTGAAAAATTGAGACATTAAAATTGATATGAATGCAAGAAATGGATAAAGTTTATATATGAGAAAGTAAGGAGAAAATTATTTCATAATAGAAGGCATATAGACTTGCTCTTGACAAGCAACCCCGTGAAAGTTGTGGCAAAAGTTCAGGACGAATACTGTGGAATTGTAAGTGTCACAGATCAAAAGAGTACACTATACTGTATACCCAGAATTATAGAGTGCAGAATTAAGTATATCATAAAAGATACAAGAAAGAATGAATGTCTCAAACTGGAAGGGGTTTAAGATGTAATAAATTGGATATAATGAAGGTGGTCACTCAGCACATAGTTTACTTGCGGAGAGAAAGGGCATCGTGTGAATGAAAGTACAGAAGCGATTCCACAGAATGGAGGGGGTATGGACATTGTACTCAGCAAGGCCATTTTGTTGGGATGTGCTAGGCTCTAAGAAGTATACGTACAAACTAAAGCATAATGTATCTGATAGGGAACAGCACGGCTCCAATAAACAAATGTATAAACTGAGAATGGTTGATCTGGTAGTGAATGTGTAGGGAATGGGAAAAATAGAAACAGGAATGTCAGGAGTGGAAAGAAATACTGTAAGTGTTTGAAGAAATATATAAAATGTTGCAAAACTTGAGTGATAGAACAAGTAACTTCAATTATTAAAATATGAAATGAGTGTGTGGGCAGAAAAATGTATGTTGAACCTAGAATAAAGGATTGAATGGAATTGAGAGGCAATATTTTGAGCAATAGGAATCTGACTAGAGTACAAGTGTATAAAAACCGTTAAGTAAATGTACAGGTCCTGTACTAGAACATGGAGTGTTGTAGAGGGCTATATAAAAGAGGAATGTAACAGATATGTGAAAATTGCTGAGGTTTAATGAGATTAATAAATAGAGTACTGTATCTAAAGTTTAAAGCAATTTCATATATCAATTACTTTGATTTAGGTAAGCACTAAAATTTGTTGCTTTTTCAATACTACTGTACTATTATCAAGTGATAAGTGCATATAATATGTTGTGTAAAATAAATACAAAGGTTCGTTTCATGATTAAAATAAATACAAAGGTTCGTTTCATGATTATCATTAACGGTAGAGTTATGAGCGTATGAAAGCAAATGTGTGATTACATGCAATTGTTAAAACAGTTGAATAAAGAAAATATATCTTGTCCTCACAGCCCCAATCCCCACTACATTATGAATGGATTTTGAAAATGGCAATCATTTATGGAAGTGAATGGATTGTTGAAAAGACAATCATCTATGGAAGTGAAGTGTTGAGGATGAGGTTAGTAATGATTAAGAGAATTGAAAATCCCTGTATAACAAAATGAAGCAAATGATGACCAGAACAGGATTAACTAAAAAATATGTAAACTACCAACAAAGTTGCATAGAAATATGTGGTTTAAAATAGTAAAGCTGACAGATGGCGTCAAGATGTGTGCTAGATTAAGTAATGTTTATTAAGAGATTTTAAATTAAATATAAAGTAAAACCTGAGGGGACAAATGAACAGGTCTTACAAGAGGCATTTCTGTTACACTGGACTTCAAAGCAGGAAGCAAGAGGGGCATACAGAAAAGTAGCAGCAGCATAAAAAATTGTCTGCACCAAAGATCCTATTATATGTCCAATTAGTAGAGAAAGGAAAACCATATTCAATATGGCCTATACTACTCTGTAATACAGAAACACAGGCTGCCGTATTGAAGGAAATGGAACCCATTTTGTTAGGGGTGGTGTTATAGTTTGCTGGGAGTTAACTATCATATTTCTCACTAAAATGTGCAGGTATTATATGAGAATGTCACAATTGTATGTTTATAATTATCCCATGATGAATGTGAACATAAGAAAATATCTGAACTGTGGTGACGAATGAACGTGACAGCTTAAGCTAACATCTAGTAAAAGACATAAGTACTGCCTGTATAATTGTACACCAATTTTGATAAAAGTACATCATACAATAGATTATAAAATTTTGTATAACCAATTCTTATAAAAAATAAAGGGAACAAGAACATAGTGTACAGCACGTATTTCAAACATGATCATACACTAACAGTAGTTTTTTTTTTCTCTCCCTCTCCCCTGCTCTGATAATATGAACCTGTTTTAAGTTTGCTATCAAACACCTTATACTGTTTGAATTTTGTCATTCTTGCTCTCAACTATCTGTACATTAGCTCGCTGTCTTGTTGAATAAACTATTACCTACACCTCTCCTATCTATTAGAACCTAACAGTTACGTTGCCACAACAGCCACCCAACCAAACTGTACCACCACCTTTATCAAAGAGTGTTCCATTTTTCTTGATTGTAGAGCCAATGTTCCTAGGCCATATTGTATAAGGCTTTCTCTTTCCTTAATAATACATTATATAAAAGGATTTTGGATGGACTTTCATGTTACTGCCTCTCAACTAGACTCCTGGTTCACAGTCCAGCGTAACAAATACTCTGCCTCTCCTAATACCTGTCCACCTGTCCAAACTCAAAACAAAATGTCCTCGAGCCTAATGTCGGGGCTAAGACATTTGATGAGCAGTATGGGAATGAAAATATATTGTACATGAGTGCATGCTGGTAACACAAGAGTAAAGAGAGAAGACTGCAAGTCTAAGAGGGATGTAAGAAGAAAAGGCAGATTGAAGGGTATTTCAGGTACAATGGAATGGGTCAGAAGAAGAATGAGTAGGTGGTCAATGGGTATCTGTTTTGCTCCGGCAAAATAGATCAGTGGGTGAAATTGTTACAGAAGTCAGATTATGGTAAATTTTTCAAGAATACTGGATTAGGTCACATAGCAAGTATGAGGAGTGCTGTAATTATGGCTAACAGGATAATTTTTCTTAAAGATGTTAGGCTCTAAGAAGCCAATGTACAGGTTGTGGAATGGAAGGCCATGCGGAGAACGTGTGTAAATAGTTAAGACATGAAAAAGGGAATGTCAGGAATTGATTAAAAATAAGGTTTGGTAGACCTGGCTATAAAAATGTGTTTCAAGAGATGAGTCCTATACTTGAAAAGAATGCATACTGTATTCAAAAAACGAAAAAAGGTTTCACATGTAACGTAGTGATGTGAGATGACAATTGAAAGATATTACTGTAGTATAAGTTGGAATGCAGCTTCAATTGATGGCCTCATGACAGGTAGGTATCAAGTAGTCTTTTAAAACAATACTATTACCATCAGCAAAACAGGGGTAATACTTAGTATAAAATTCTTATGAAGTTAAGTATAAAGATCATTATCTAAAATAAAACTAAGTATACGAAAGTGCCTGTTTGTGAATAGGTACTAGTGTAAAATAAAGGTGAAAATGGGTTAATTGTAGTTTTAGAGTTCAAGAAACATGGTGAAATAAATGGGTATTTTGTCTAACTTCACCACGAATTTCTGGGTACAGTAGGAACTGTTTGTTGGTATATGAGAAAAGGAAGAGATTTGAAAAATATGAAGTAGGATGAACATAGAAACTATAGAATATAAAAGCTACATTTAATAAAAAAAATGCATTTGCTAACCAGAAGAGAAGACTTACTATAGGCACGTTAGACGAGTAAGGCAATCAAGAATAAAAAGAAGAAACATATGGTTATTAAGAAAAAGGGAATGTCATGAGAAAGGGATTCAAAGGTACAGTATATAAAAGGGAATATCATGAGAAAGGGATTCAAAAGTACAGTATATAAAATGGAATATCATGAGAAGGATTCAATGGTACAGTATATAAAAAAGGGAATGTCATGAGAAAGGGATTCAAAGGTACAGTATATAAAAAAGGGAATGTCATGAGAAAGGGATTCAAAGGTACAGTATATAAAAAAGGGAATGTCATGAGAAAGGGATTCAAAGGTACAGTATATAAAAAAGGGAATGTCATGAGAAAGGGATTCAAAGGTACAGTATATAAAAAAGGGAATGTCATGAGAAAAGGATTCAAAGGTACAGTATATAAAAAAGGGAATGTCATGAGAAAAGGATTCAAAGGTACAGTATATAAAAAAGGGAATGTCATGAGAAAGGGATTCAAAGGTACAGTATATAAAAAAGGGAATGTCATGAGAAAGGGATTCAAAGGTACAGTATATAAAAAAGGGAATGTCATGAGAAAGGGATTCAAAGGTACAGTATATAAAAAAGGGAATGTCATGAGAAAAGGATTCAAAGGTACAGTATATAAAAAAAGGGAATGTCATGAGAAAAGGATTCAAAGGTACAGTATATAAAAAAGGGAATGTCGTGAGAAATGGATTCAATGGTACAGTATTTGAAAAAGGGTGTCATGAGCTATGGATTCAAAGGTACAGTAAATAAAAAAAGGGAATGTCAGGACAAAGGGACCCAGCTTAAAAGGGAATGCATATTCTGAAGGGTGAGAAAAGGGTTTGCATGAAAATGTGGTAAGATTTAGCAAAGATGGGTAGAAATGTATGCTTTAATCGATACTGGAGGTGGTTATTTCTATGTACGGTATTAGATTTTGAAGACGAATGGTATGATTGTAAATTTAGTACAGGAAATGTCTAGAGTGGGGTTGGGTGATTTGCTATGATTAAGTTTTACTTTGGGAGTGATTGAAAGGTTATTGTAAAGGAAATATATGGAGTGGCGAAAGTACATACTGTAGAGGATGTAGTTCGAAGTTGAAATGTCTAACAAAACCGAGTATTAATGGGAGTAATGATGATAGTGGAGAGAATGGGTCTAAAGTGAAGTGAGGTGTATTACAGTGCTTAATGGAGAGAGATGTGGATTATCTAAAGTACTGTATGTTACATATGAGTATGGATGCGTGGATGTAAAATTGGAGGGGTACACAATCAAAGGGGTGAGGGAGAGTGAAGATTCAGTGACAAAGTACTGTTCTGCAGGCAGAGGATGGAATGTATGTTTTTGGATGACTCATAATAACTTGTAAAATTAAGCAATACAAATGGGATGGTGAGAAGTTGATAGAAATATTTTAACCAAATGCTAGTTTGAGTGAAATTAAGAAGTAATTAATAGTTAACATGGAATTAATGCATGGGTTGGTTTAAAAGCTTTCCAGATCGAAGAAAAGCAAGTGTATGTTGGCACAGTTTCAAGGTTTAAAGGTCACTCATGAATGGTAGAGGTAAGGAACAGTGACAATGCCCTAGAGGCTGACCATATATGCATATGACCAATGCCCAAGCCCCTCTCTAACCAAGCAAGGACCAAGGAGGGCAAGGCAAGGGAATGGCTGCTACTCAAGAGGGTACACTACAAGAAACTATTGAGCGTGAGCAGGTCTCAAACCCAAGTCCAGCAGATCAGCAAGCAAGGATGCTTCTAACAAGCTACAACATTAAGTAAGCCTGAGACAAAGTTATGGTATGTCTGACTCTTCACCATATTTATGGATGGAGTAATGCAAAAAGCAAAGAAATAAAAGTGGAAGTAAGCTTAACCATAGGAAAGTTATGGGAAGAGAAAATGAACTGTGAACGGGAATTTGAATGGTTGGATGCAGATGATCCATTGAAGACAAAGAAAAGTAACTTTACAATATGTGGAGATGTAGGAAAGCATTTGCAAGAGGAGAACGTTGAGAATGAATGTGAGCAAGAATAAACTAGAGGGTCAATGTAAGCCAGGAACATGGAGTAATGAATGCTGAATGGTTGATGGAAGAATATAACTAGATAATTCATATAGTATTTGGGAGTTTAAGAATAGACAAAGCAAGATAGTTGGCAGGATTTGTGCTAACGATTGATACAAAGATAAAATTGTATGTAGAAAATAAGAGGGAGGGGGGTATGTATGAATGGATGGTTGAACATACGGTCTTGGGTGAAGTGTGGATGTTGAGTAAGGATTAATATGTGAAATGGAAACTAGAAGATTGAAAATTCACGTAAAGTAATGCAAAACATATGGGATGTAGACTAAAGCAGCAGCAAAAAAAAAAAAAAAAAAAAAAAACCAATTAAGTTGTCATTTAGTAATTGTAGCAAAGGTAATAAGTAGACAGATGGTGTCACGTGATGTGCATTACATTATGCATTCTCTGTTGAATAACCTTTCCGGTGCCTAAAATTTAAAATGAAAATGGGGAAACAATTGAAAATCCTGCTGTGATAAGAAGCAGTAGAGCATTTCTGTTAACTTGGAGAAATTGTTTGTGAGCAGTAGTTAAGGTGCAGTAAAAAAAAAAAAAAAAAAAAAAAAAAAAAAAAAAAAAAAAAAAAAAGTTGCAAACATCATGAAATAAAAAGGTGCACTTTTTACAATTAAATTATGACCTATGAGTGAGTTAGGTACATATGATGACTACATAAGCAGCAAAGTAAAAACGCCTAAAAAAATTGCTATTTGATTTACGGAATTAGGGCTAAAACCCCACACTGGGGATTCTTAAAGACAATCACCCCCCCAAAAAGAATCAACAAGAAAAAGTTAGTGATTTTTCTTATTCTAGAACCTAAATCTCAGTTTTAAAACTGAATGAGTTTCTGAACAAATCATTCGTGTAATTGAAGTGTAAATATTAAATATAAAAAAAGTGAAGGCAGCAATGTGAATAACGTAGAACCGAGACATGATGACAGAAAATCATTACATAACAGAACAAAGATAATGACAAAAAATAGCAAAGGAAAAAATACAAACAAGAATGATGCCAAGGTTAAGGTTAATGCTAATGGCTATGCCTTCTCCATCATAAGGATCAATATTTCACAGTATACTTGAAGTTTTATTCCAACTGTGACCAAGTTGTGGAATGATCTTTCTCGTCAGGTAGTTGAATTGGTGGAACTTCAATTACAGCAAATGTTTTTATGTTGAACAAGCTGACATAAATCTCTCTATAGTTTATATATAAAGATATGTTTTACTGTTCATAAAGTGTTTTAATTGCTCATTACTTCTTTCCTCACTGGGCAATTATTTCCTAATGAAACTCTTGGGCTTATACTATCCTGCTCTTCAAAACGAGTTGTAGCTTAGCTAATACTAGTACTGTATTAATAATAATAATAATAATAATAATAATAATAATAATAATAATAATAATAATAATAATAATGGGGGCACATTATACAGAGGGTGTCAATGTGCAATGGATTATTTGCTTTTTATTAAGGCGGTAGTGGAACTTGAAGTAGAAGACAAAAGCACTATTTATGTTACCTTGGAGACACACTGGACTGTCAAGTTAGGTTAGGTTCAAGCCAAGTTGAGATGACAGTAAGGATGAGTAGAGTAGCAGGGAAGAAATAAAAATTGCCAGACTTTCTTTAAATGTCACATAAGTAGAAAAATTACTTACAAGGCAAGTACACTAAACAAGACCTGCACTCTACACTGCAGAAACATTGGCCATGGAACTATAACCTCTCAAATTTAAGACTTTATAGAAGAAAATATGAAAGCAAAGTATCAAGGATGCACATGCAGAAGGAAAACACAAAAGCGGAACACTCACCATGGATTACGTTCAAACTTTGTTTCGACTCCTCCATTTATCAGCCTGTAAAGTAAATACAAAGGTAAGTACAAAGCCAATTCAATTATTGTACTATATATTATTTCTATACTTTCCAACGTACATCTTAAAATTCCACTACGCCTTTACAGCAGTAATAACAAAATGACAAAGATAGAAAGTGATCCAAAGAGTAACGAAAGTTATGAATGACAAAGTTGATGATGCATGTCTACATTTTATATGTTCATCACTTAAATATTTTCTCCTATGAATGTAGATAAAATTTCCTGCTTCTCTATCCTTTTTATTATTTAGAAAACCTTGATTTATGAAAAGAGAAAATAACTGAAAAATATAAATTGTACATTCAAGCATCTTTATTAAGTGTTACAAACCACTTACTCGAAGAAGCACTTACTAATTAAATGCCTCAACACATACAAACCACTACTTTAAGAGCTTTTGGATCAAGTTCATGAAGGGTAAAAGCAGAACAAATTCTTCCCTATGTTTCAGAGGTCAAAGTAAAGTTTGTGCATTTACAATAGTGACAAAGACAGAAAACAATGATTTTGTGCCAAGACAACTAACCAAAAGGATCACAGATACTGTAGGCTATACCCAGCAAGGGAGGCCTGGTGAAAGAATTGTGGATGCTAGTTGTATTCAATGAAAAATAATGAACAGTTAGAAGCAGCTAATAGTTAAGTAGCACAGGCTCTTATTTGGAAAAAATAAAATTAGACCTCAAAGTTCAAACTTCAGCAAATATTTTTATGTTGAACGCCTGACTCGAGTCTCTCCTTATAGTTTATAAATCTAAGTTAATGTTCTTAAAATATTTTATATTAATCACTCATTAGTTATCTTTTTCACTTATTTCTTTATTTCCTTTCTTCACTAAGCTATTTTCCTTGTTGGAGCCCTTGGGCTTATAGCATCCTGCTTTTTCAAATAGGGTTGTAGCTTAGCTGCTAATAATAATAATAATTACAATAACAATAATAATACTTAATAATACTATTAATAATACTATTAATAATACTGATAATAAATGGTAATTATAGAAAAATATGTACCGGAATAGATGCAAAAATGTAAAAGGGATAATATTAAATATAAAATAGGAGGAAATAAAAGTATTAAATGAAGAATTCATAGAAAAATACCAATGTAAACTTTACCACTCTGTACTTGCTGTGGACAATAAGTAGGGTAAAGAATGCAGTACTGCATAACAAAATTATTTCTTGATGACCAAAATGTACAAGAGCTACTAGTGAACAGTAGTGGAAGGAGCCTGACCATCTCGGGGGGAAAAGATGAATGAAACTTTGGCAGACTATCAACAAGATATAAATTGGATTATTAGGTGGGTACTTAATTTATAAGAAAAGATCTGTGTTGAGAAATTGTCAAAATCAACAATATTGGATGCCAATACAAAAACATGATTTATACAGTACTATGAACTTCAGACTACTTATTTTAGATCAATACGTAGAGGTAAAGAATACGGAAGTATTATAGCCATGTAGAATGCCACTTTAGGTTTACATAAATACAAATATTATGCAATAGAAATTAATAATTTGAATGGTTCATGGAGCTTGCATAAGGTCTAGTTGACAATCTCGTACCATATATTTCACTGACAAGGATGATAAAATCCCATACACATTTCTTTGCAGTGGGTCCTACAGAAATCAACTAAATTAGATCTTATGTAAAATATCAAGTTCCAAATTCAGTTCTTCCATTTTAAGTTAAGGTAAAGAAACACTACATATACACATGTATTGTTCAATAAGCAAGAAAATTATGTGCACTAAGCGTCTGTTTTACGCTGCACCCACCTGATTAAAAAGTCTAAATAGTAAATTGTCTAAAAGTCCTAAGGTTGAAACAGCAGCACTAGTTTTTTTTATTAAACTGGTGAATTAATGGGGGCAAATATTCATGATTCTGATGTGGAAACGGGTCGACTTTGGTAAACAGATTTAGCCAGGCAATATTAACAGACCCACTATACGAAACTTTTCTAGTATCAAGTCTTTTATTATGAAAAGAGCTTGACAATATTGCATATTACACAGATAAAATTATCTACTTTCACTGGGTTGTCATTAGCATTTCTTCTTGCAAACTAAAATATAATCTGTCTAATACATGGTCTTCACAATTCTATACATTGCAATGTCTTTATTGAATTTGTCTTTAATACTTCTCAGAAGTACCTAAAATCACAAACAAACTAATCAAATAAACTAATAGTGTTAACATTTACATAGTGGACTTTTTGAGAGAGAGAGAGAGAGAGAGAGAGAGAGAGAGAGAGAGAGAGAGAGAGAGAGAGAGAGAGAGATTCCTAGCAATAAAGATGTAAATTGATACTCACTATGCTTTTTTGAGACTTCTCGTTATCCAGCCCTTTCAGATCCCTAAGGTATTTCTTTCCCCCTCTCACCGGTTGAAACCTTTTTTTCAAAATATTAAGAATAAGATGAAGTTCTTCGATTCTATGGCCTTCAGCAATGACAATCTTCACCACCTGTAAATGAGAAAAAAAAAAAACGTCTATCTCTGTCGCTTGACAAACAATATTAAAAAATGATCTTGCTAAAATGATAACATTGATCCAAGTACATAACTTGTTCATGGTGTCTGTACATTTAAATCAACACATGAAACAAAACCACCTTTTAACGAGTACAAACTAATCTCAGATTAATTTTTGTACCAGAAAACATTTCAAAGGAGAACCTGTACCATGATCTTCCATGTGTTTGGTTAGAGTTATCTTGCTTGAGGGTACACTCAGGCACACTATTTTAAATTATTATTATTATTATTATTATTATTATTATTATTATTATTATTATTATTATTATTATTATTATTATTATTATTATTATCTAAGCAACAACCCTAGTTGGAAAAGCAGGGTGCTACAACCCCAAGGGCTCCTACAGAGAAAAATAGCCTTGAGTAAAGGAAACAAGGAAATAAACTATATGAGAAGATATGAACAATTAAAACAAAATATTTTAAGAAAATTAACATTGAAACATCTTTCATATATAAATTATAAAGGGGCTTAAGTCAGCTTGTTCAACACAAAAACATTTTCAGCAAGTTTCTTTATTTCCTTTTCTCAATGGACTACTTGCCGTAACGGTTGTATAGCATCCTGATTTCCCAACTAGGGTTGTAGCTTAGCTAGTAATAACAAAGATAATAAAAAACAGAAAAGTAGGGTTTATAAAAGCTTAAATTTATAAGGCTAATGAATATGAAAAATTGTAAAAGGGGAAAAACATCTTGAATATATGCATCTACTTTACAGCTCTTCAGCTATCTTAGAGGGTGCTTAGAACATTACACCAAGATAGGTGAAAGATTACTGTACTGTGGAGTTAAATGGTACCTTTACTAAGAGGATGAGAGAGAACAAATGCCGTTGGGCTTGCATTAAAAGAATAAGGACAATGTGATAGAGAAGGAAAATTGAACATTAATTCTAGATTAATCGATAAGCTAAAATAGATGGCAATAACAGTTTTAGGTTGTTTACGGTTATCAAAAGGATTATTTTGTGTGAAAATTGCACCATAACATCTAAAAGAGTTGTTCACAAATTGACCACCACCACAATGTAAGGATGCAAATTAATGAAGAGAACAGTGTTGCTTTGACTATAACAATACAGCATGACAAGAGAAGATGCAAGTCTTTGAGGTCACAGGGGGAAAGGGTTTGATATAAGGGTGATGTATTTGGACATAGCCTACTTACAAAACTAATGAGGCTCCCAAGAGCATGCCTTCAATTGAGAGTTGACAGAAAAACGGATTTTGAGCGAAGCCATGTCGTCCTGATGGATATTCCTGATGGAAGGTTCCTATAAGTAGCTTTTTAAGGGATATTTGCTACAGTGATATTCCAAGAGAATTTACCTTTAGGTCTCCAGAATTCTAACTCCTGGTGCGAATATCCTTAAAATTTCTCTTAAGGATATCGCATAAATCAGGGGACGTATATCTTGATACGACACATAGCAATCTTCACCCCGAATAGCGTTTTCGCTTTGAGGGGGAAAGTGGCAAAAATAGAAGGGGAGCCGTTATCAAGTTACCCTTCCTCCCGTACTACTATGGAGTATCTAGATGGTGCTGTATCCAAGATAGCGCATTATTCCTTGTAGCGTTGAGCATGGTGCTACAGATATAGTAACTTCGGGAGGGATCCTGCCAAGGCCTTTTCTGTAGAAAAGGAGGGCGGGTCCATCAGGACGACATGGCTATCTCACCCAAAAATAGATTTTTTGCTTCGCTCAAAATCCGTGTTTTGGGCTCAAGCCATGTCGTCCTGATGGAAGCTTACCAGAAAATTACTAGAAAGTACTGTATCTGTGGATTTTTAAAGTACCTTGACCTTGGGACAATTTTTTCCTATGGTCATCCAGACCATTGAGACATATGACGTTACCGTTATACGTCCTTACTGCTAAACATAAACCATGTTAGTGCTTCCTGACCCCTGCAGGGAAGAGTCATACTAGACTTAGGAAAGGAGTCCCAAGGTTTGCATATAATGTATGAACAAACATAGCATCAACTACATACAGGTCTCACTGTTTGTATAACGTATTGGAACAAACATTACTAGATAATGTTTGCATCACATATAAGAACAAGGGTATTAGCTATACGTAATGCTTGAGTTCGTGCACTTGCTTCGCATAATGATTGTAGAACACTTTGGATGACTTCCATCCAGTGCATGAGCGAAGACGCTCAAAGTCCATATACTGAAAAAAGGTCAGTGATGAGGCGATTTTCCTTGGATCATGACCTACGGGTGTACTGTCAGGATCCGCTCTGCAAATAAAATGGGTGATTTTCGCCCTAAGTTGTTTTAGGGAAAGGTTTGATCCTGAAGTTTCTCCTTTAAAGAGCTGTCCTCCCCTGAAGTCTGAAGTTCTTCGAAGATAGACCTTTAGACACTCCACTCGACACAGCGAAACATCTTCCTTCAGAGGGCAGATTCTCCAGGGACCCCATCTCTTGGTGGGTAGCTCGTTCATAGCGAGAAATGTTGGATCAGGAAAAAGATTCAGCTCTCCCACTTCTGTGAACTGAATATGGCCCTTATCTCTGGATAAGACCACTGTTCCAGAGGGTCCTCTTATGGGGCCACATAATGAGGTAGCTTCTTCTTATCGCTCGTCGCAAAGAAGTCGATCTGCAGTTCCGGGACTTGACGTAAGATGAAGGAGGGTGAGTCTGCGTCTAGGGACCATTCTGACTATCGGCATGAGCCTGGATAGAGCGTCCGCCGTCTCATTGTGGAACCCTTGAAGGTGAACTGCTGACAAATGCCATCTCTTCTTTTCCGCTAGGCAGAAGATGGACAATATCACTTGGTTGATTTGGGGCGATCTCGAGCCTTGACGATTCAGACATCTCACTATCACCTCGCTGTCCAGGATCAGTCTTATATGGGCTGATTTGCGAGGGGAGAGTTTCTTCAGCGTCAGTAAGACTGCCATGGCCTCTAAAATGTTGATGTGGAAGGTCTTGAATAGCGAAGACAAAGTCCCTTGGACTTTTCATTGATGGGAGTGACCTCCCCATTCTTCCTTCGAGGCATCCGTATGGATCGTGACTGAAGGTGGAGGTGGTTGCAAGGGCACAGTCCTCCTTAGGTTCTTGGCCTTCGACCATGGCTTGAGAAGTGATCGTAGCAGGGTCGGTATCGGCCTTCTTAGATCTCTTCGAGCGTTTGATGCGTATCTTCTCCAGACTCCTGACGTATCTTTTAGCTGTGCTTTTAGCACTGGGTCTGTCACTGATGCAAACTGGAGAGAGCCCAGTACTCTTTCCTGATGGCATCTTGAGATCCTGTCGGATTTCAGTAGTCTCTTGACAGATCCTGCTATCTCTCTCCTCTCCCCTGGGGGAATGGAGAGACGGTGTGACTAAGTTCCAAAGGATTCAGAGCCATTGAAACTCTTGAGCTGAAGATAGTCAAGACTTCTTGACATTAATCTTGAATCCCAGATGTTCCAGGAACTGGATCACTTCCTTGGATGCTTGCATACACTCCGTCCTGGATGCTGCCCACACCAGCCAGTCGTCCAGGTCCGCAACTACCTGGATACCTAGGTGTAGTTGTTGAATGAATGCATCTGCAAGTTTTGTGAAAATCCTTGGGGCTATGTTTAGTCCGAAGGGCATGGCTCTGAAGACATACTTCTTCTGTAGCCTGAATCTTAGGTAAGAGGAGAGGGGGCGGTTGACTGGAATATGCCAGTAGGCATCTGCCAGGTCTATCGAGACTGTGTACGCCCCTTTTGGTAACAGGGTCCTTATGTGTTGAAGGGTTAACATCCTAAACTTGTTGTTTTCTATGAACTTGTTGAGTGGTGACAAGTCAAGAATGACTCTGAGGTTGTCTGAGTCCTTCTTGGGAACACAAAACAGCCTTCCTTGGAATTTGATGGACTTTGCTCTCCTTATCACCCGCTTGCTCAAAAGTTCTAGGGTGTATTCTTCCAGTAAGGGGGTGGAGTGTTGGAAGAATTGAGGAAATGGTGGTAGAGCCTCACTCCAGCTCCATCCAAGTCCGTTCTTGATTAGGCTGTGGGCCCAAGGATCGAAGGTCCAACGATCCTGAAATTGTTGGAGTCTCCCTCCTACCTACCTGAAGCAACACATTGCTTCTGATTTCCGGAGGATTTACCTCCTTGACCACGTCCTCCCTTACCACCTTTACCTCTTAGGGGTATCTAGAGGAGCCCCGTTTAGACCCTCTACACTTGGGACGAAAGGTAGTGGTCTGCCTCTCAAATGCAGGGTTGAATGCTGGTGACTGAGCAACCAGCTGCTGAGGCACCATCTGATAGGTTGTTGGGGGTTGAGCCACCATCTGGGGCATCGCAGTCATGGCAACTGTGGGATGATGTTGTTGTTGTTGCTGTCTGGCAGGGCGAGAGGGCAACCTAGGTCTTTTTGTCTTCCTCTTAGGCTGGGGACCCTCATCCGGGGAAGACTTTCTCTTCGCTGACATGCCCCACTTCTGGAGAAGGTTTCTATTCTCTGTGGCGGCCTTGTCTACAACTTCCTTGCCACTTCACTCGGGAAGAGGTCCTTACCCCAGATATTGGAAGCTATCAGCTTCCTGGGTTCGTGCTTTACTGATGCAGAAGCCAACACGAACTCCCTACGTGCTCTTCTGGCTTTGACAAAGCCATACAGGTCCTTGACCACAGTAGCCAAATGCATTTTGGCCATGACCATGTTCATATCTGGGGTTTTACTATTGCTTGCCATCATCTCTAGGCAGTTCTGCAGAGATAGGGATGCGGCAAGTCTTTCTTTTGTCTCTTGCTCCTTACGCAAGAGAAAGTCAGACAGCTTAGGGAGATTTTCGCTGAACGGACGTCCAGCGATATCTGCCTCCAACTTCCAAACTGAAAAGGTAAGGTGAAGTTCCTTCCAGTCCTTATCTTCCATGGGCAGGGCTAAAGATAATGGTCTACACTCGAGTGTAGGGCAAGGTTTGCCTGCCTCTAGTGCCTTCATTGCAGCTTTAAAACCTTTCAATGTAAAGGGAAAGGCTAACGAAGCTGGAGCAAGAAAGGTGGGATGCTTCTTGCTAAGGGCTGACACCTTAGAGTTAGTGTAGCCCTTCTGCTTCAGGCTACTTGACAAAAGAGCCTGAGCCTTATCATGGTCAAGTACTATGACCTTCTTAGGTTCCGTCTCCTCCTTCGATGTTGGTTCCAGCCTCAGACGCATGAGGCAGTCTGGGTAGGCTTGGAAACTAGGCCAGAAGTCAACATCTTCGATAGGGATGGTCCCCAACTTCTCTGAAATAAAGATCTTGCCATTAGTAGCCTGTCTCACATCATCCGATGGAGGGGCAGAAGATGTCGAAGGTAATGGCTCACTAGCCGGAACGGACGAAGGGACTCCGATTCGACCTCATCATCATCATCTTCAGGAGTCAAGGTGGACTCCTCCTCGAGACCTTCCGCTAGAAGGTCCCTCTCGGTGTCCTCAGACATCCTCTCTTCCTGATGGATGTCCATGCCTTGCATTGCGCCGTATCTACGGCAATCTGGATGCAAGGAATCTCAGGTCGTGGCTGGAGTATGACAGCTTCCATACCCGCTTTTGGGAATAGCAAGGAGCGCATCCGTTCGCTCGGAAGGTAAGGTCCCGTGGCGTTCTTCTGAAAGCCATGAACCCATCTGCACAGCTTTTATCATGCTGCATCCCTTGACTCCACTGACTTGGGGTCTTCAAAAGCCTCAGTAACCAAGGCCTTGCAAATCTTGCAATCCTGGGGGTCCCAGTACCGTAGAGGTCCCTTGGAAGTGGTGCAGGAGGCATGAGCTCTGCACTCGGGATGGCCACAGAAGTCTTTGCTCCTGACGTTGCAGAAGACTACTTGGCACTTCAGTTGGTCCTCCTGTAAAGAGAGGAAAAATAAATGAGTATGCGGTAATTTATCTCACCTGATAAACAACTGTATATAATATTATTATTAATATTTTAACATTATAGCTTAGAAAAGACAAGCTAGAAAGGAACTAGGATAGACACATACTTGTGTTTCCTGCCCAGCTAATTGCTGTGACCTCCCCCAAAATTAAAGCCCAGAGTTTTCCTATTCAGGAAACCCAAGGGAAGGGTACAAACCCCTAGGGGTAGATAAGTGTAACTTAACACTGACCCTTCCCAAGGTTTTAATAATATGGGATAAATAGTAATTGATCATCTATCAATTTCTTGAAAGAACTACTGTATAATATATACTATAGTTTTCTGTCTGCAGTATGATCTATACTGCAAATATACTGGCTACTGTATAATCATATACTGTACGGCTAAGCTGGCCCCTGGCAGCACGATCCAGCCGGCGTCTCGCCGGCTGGGGTAGGCTGGCGTCTCGCCGGCTGGGGTAGTACCTGGCGGCACCGGCCCAGTCGGCATGTTGCCAGCTGGGTTAGTACCTGACGGCACCAGCCCAGCCGGCCGGGTTAGTACCTGGCAGCACTAGCTGACAGAGAGAGCAAAAGCATGGAGTGAAGGGTTACCTTATCTATGTATGTTTACAATAAATAAGGGTGTAAGTATATAACCTTACTGCCTTCCTCCAGAACGAGGATTCAAATGAAGGGGAGAATGTATCATTCAGGCTTCCATCTAACCACAAAACCGTTGGCGGTCACTGCCGGTCCCGGGTATGTGGATGGCAGTCCAAGAGAGGACTGAAGAACACTACAGAATAGGGGTCTCCCACCGGCAGCCGCCACCGCCGGCACAGTTTTTTTCCCGGAGCCTTGCGCCCATAAGGGAAGATTGAGCGACTAAACAGCTGCTATGTAGGAGCCCCAGCTGGCCCCACAACTCGCCGGCAAGCGGTGAGATTGCAGGATGACGGCCAAAGGGTTGCGATGGCTAGGCCATCGCTAAAGGACAGAGGGGGCAGGGAAAAAGGGTCCTGTATAAAGTGTGGAAGGCGGCGGCAGGGTTGCCACCCCTACCACGCAAAGAGGAAACTCTGTTTCAATATCGGCGCCATCCTAGGCAGCAGAAGAATATCTATTCCCCAGCCTAGGGTCTGCCGAAATGGTGTTAAGAGGAGGCGGCAAGATTGCCGCCGTCTCTCAACAGGGAAGAAACATCGTTTCAGTGTCGGCGCCATTCTAGGTGGCAGAAGAATGTCTATTCTTCAGCCTAGGGTCTGCCAACACAGGACTAGTCTTCTAGACCGCAGTGGAGAAGGTGGCGGCATCATACAACCACTTCAAGTGCGGCCTAGGGAGGCATAGCCTCCTATGCCGGCAGCAGAAGCCGGCAGGGGAGTGACTACTCACCCTGCTGCTCTGCCGTCAACAAAGACTGAATACTCCGAGGTTCTGTCAAGAAACCCAAATCCGGCTACTCGGCGGCAAGGGTAAGAGACAGAAAACCCTAGCCTAGTCAAGCCCGAGTGTCTACTCTATGGCAGGACCAAATTAGGGCTGTCGCCAGGGCGGCACTCAGAGGGAGAAGAGATTACCCCTAAATCTCCACTGGAGACGAGTATCGAGTTATATAATAATTCTAGGAGATATCCGTCTCCTTATGAATTGATAAAACGATACACGAGGGTAAACCGGGAACATGTATGAAAGTATACTAAAGCGCATAGGCTAGCTAGCCTAGCACAGGGTGAGACTCCAGTTACCTATATTACCGAAACTCTAACGTATACGATCGAAAGGAAGAGGAAATGTATGCAATGTTATGTATAAATCTTTACAAGTATAATGTGCCTAAATAGCTTATATTTTATTAATGCTATTAACACTAGGAAAGTAGACTTATATCATGCATGATAGTAAACTGAAGCGAGTAGGCTAGGAAGCCTAGTGCGGGCGAGGTTCGGTTACCTAAATCGCCAAAACTCTAAAGAATACAATCGACATATGTATCATACTAGTATTACTTTAATTGAATAGCCTCAAAATACAAATGCTATTACGACCGGGAATGTCGTTCGACTAACTAAATAACACATGCGTTATGAACGACAGCACCCAAGGTGCCTACGGTGACCGGCTAAGCTCCAAACACTTAAAATTACTCTAATTTCACTGTGAAGCAGGAACTAAAAATTATATACTGTAAAGAAGAAATACTCAACTTTCCAGAGGCAGAAGAGGCTGGAGATTGCATTGTAAAATCCGTAATATCGAGCATAAGCTACGAATATAGGAATAATGCGCTATCTTGGATACAGCGTCATCTAGATACTCAATAGTAGTACGGGAGGAAGGGTACCTTGATAACGGCTCCCCTTCTATTTTTTGCCACTTTTCCCCTCGAGGCGAAAACGCTATTCGGGGTGAAGATTGATATGTGTCGTATCAAGATATACGTCCCCTGATTTATGCGATATCCTTAAGAGAAATTTTAAGGATATTCGCACCAGGAGTTAGAATTCTGGAGACCTAAAGGTAAATTCTCTGGGAATATCACTAGCAAATATCCCTTAGAAAGCTACATATAGGAACCTTCCATCAGGAATATCCATCAGGACGACATGGCTTGAGCCCAAAAAACACATGTAACACCCAAGTACTGTATTGCTTAACGAAAGGAAACACGGATTTTGAGCGAAGCGAAAAATCTATTTTTGGGTGAAATGGCCATGACGTCCTGATGGAAGGTTCCTTTACTAGCTTCCCAAAGGTATATATGACTACAGTGATATTCCCAGAGAATCAAACCAAAGGTTTCACAGAATTCTAACTTCTGGCGCGAGTACCCTTAAGATTTACTCTCAAGGATATCGTATATAATCAGGGGACGTATTCTTGACACGCCACATGGCAATCTGCATCCCGAATAGCCTTTACGCTTCGAGGGGGATACGTGGCAGAATTAGAGGGGTAGCCGCATCAGAGGATACCCTGGTTCCCCTACTACAATCGTATCACAACCGCACCAATTCCCTCTGGCGGTCATTCCTTGTAGCGTTGAGCATGGTGCTACAGATACAGTAGTTCGGGAGGGAAACTGTGAAGATCTTTTCTTAGAAAAGAAGGGTGGGTCCATCAGGACATCATGGCCATCTCACCCAAAAATAGATTCGTTTTTTGGGCTCAAGCCATGACGTCCTGATGGAAGCATACCAGAGAATTAATGTATCTTTGGATTTTCATCAGTGCCTTAACCTTGGGACAATATTTCTACGGCCAAAAGGGCCAATTGAGACAAATGACGTTACCGTTATCCGTCATTATCACTAAGTATAACAATGTTAGCACTTCCTGCCCCCTGCAGGGAAGAGTCATTTTAGACGGTAGAAAAGGGGCTCAAGGTAGCATATATTGTATGAACAAACATAAGTATACACTGAGAATACAAACGGTCTCAGGGTTTGTATATATTGCCGAACCAATATCAGTGTCCCCATCCGTTGTTTGTAAGCATACAATGATATGAGAAATACTTACATGAGTAAGTCAAGGAACTCTGGCATCTTAAACATGCAATTGTTGGGCTTATTAGGACGCAACTGCATTTTAATAGACATTTATTTCTAATAAATGACTACATGCTAAATGAATGTAGCATGATAAGGAAATTATACAAGAGACATATACAGAAATTAATGTTCCCTTTTTTGAAAGGGGAAGAAATGATGAGTGCCACTGAAGAAAAGCTCTTTTAATAAGACTTCTCTTTATAATTTCTGTACATGAAATAGTCTAACAACACTGTGTACTATGTTATCTGTATAATTTCACACCTGAGATTCTGAACAGATTTGGTGTTACCTTAGCAACCCTTATTCAAAGGGAGATCACACGAAAAATGCTGACCCCTTCTCCTTTTAATTGATAGTCCCAATCAATTGACTGTTCATCACAGAGCTAGACGACAGGGTCCAAAATACCACCTACCGCCACCACATAATGCTTCAATTCATAGACTTGCTTAGCATAGTGTCTGTAAGACACTGGACAACCTCCGTCCAGTAAAGAAGCGAAGAGGCTTAAGTCCACACACTGAAAAGTTCAGTGATGAAGCAATTTTTCTCGGATCACTATCTGCAGGAGTACTGTCAGGATCCGCTCCGCGAATAACGTAGGTGAGCTTCGCCCTCGGTTGTAGGGATAATTTGATCCAGAGGTTTCTCCTGTAAAGAGCTGTTTCTCCTGAAGTCTGAAGTTCTACAAAGATAGACCTTAGGCACTCTAGCAGACATAGAGAGACATCTTCCTTCAGTGGGCAGATTCTCCAGGAACCCCACCTCTTAGTGGGTAGCTCGTCCTTAGCGAGAAAGGTTGGATCAGGAAAGAGATGCAGTTCTCCCATTTAATGTGGCCCTCATCCCCAGATAGGGCCACTATTTCACTAACTCTAGCCCCAGAGGCTATAGCGAACAGAAAAATAACATTTTGGGTTAGATCCTTGAGGGAACAATCCTCATTGTTCACAGGTGAGGCATAATGTAGGACCTTGTCCAAAGACCACGAGATGGGCTTTGGTGGTGCTGCAGGCCTAAGCCTGCACATGTCTTTGGAATCTTATTAAAGATTTCATTCGTCAGATCCACTTAAAGGGCATATAGAAGAGGTCTAGTCGAGGCTGATTTGCACATAGATATTGGTCCATGGATCTAAAGATCCAATCAAGGGACCTCTCTCGCAAAGCCGGCCACACTCTTGGTGCTTACTCAAGGGTTCATATGGGGACAGGGCCGAGGAACCAATCTTCTCATAGTATCAAAGGATGCACTGCCTCCTTTCTCAAAGGCCATCGTGCTGTTGGCCGCCAGACCTTGATTATAAGGGTGGACAGAGAAGGACAGGCAGAAGATCATGAGATTCCTTTCGGTTCTTTTCCCAAGAAGACTCGTATTGTCTTCTAGTTGACTAGACTTGTATTCTTTTACGAATTCTATTTTGCCTTTCGAGATCCCAAGTCTTTTTCCTAACTGTTAGGGCAAAGAATTCATAAGATGAAGGGATCGGGTGCTCTGTGAAAATCGAAGGCAGAAAACTTCTGAACCTCCTGGATAATCCTAGGTGCAGAACTAGGACCAGCCTCAGCCTCAGTTCCTTCATTACAGGGAACGGGGTGCTCTTGGGCTACCTGGGAGCCAACAGAGCCCCTCTTCCCTGGAAGGGTCTCAGCATGTAGAGGGACTTCCGAAGGAGATTGGATGGGCTGAACAGGAATTCCTAAGTCCATCCCTTCTATTCTAGAGACATGATGTCTGTTATCCCCACTAGAGGATCCTCGTATGGGGCTATATATCGAGATAGTATCTTGATAACGTTTGTGATGAAGATATCGATCTTCAGCTCGGGGACTTGTTCCCATCTGGGAGGGAATAGGTCTGCGTCCGTGGACCATTCCAACTCTATTGGCTTGAGCCCGAGAAGAGCATCCGCTGTCATCTTGCGGATCATTTATACATGAGCTGCTGATAGGTGCCATTCCCTTAGGGAAGGGATGGCTAACATCACCAAATGAAATGAGACATCCCTTATCCTCGACAGTTTCGACGCCTCATTATTGCTTCAATGCCCCAGATCAGCCTGAGGTGGTCTGATCTGCGTGGAGAGAGTTTCCCCACCCATTACAGGGCTAACATGGCCTACGGGCCTGTGGCCTTTGGTCATTGTAGGGTAAGCGAAGAAAGAACGACCATAATTGGTCCTTTTAGATCTCTTCGAGCATTTGATGTGTATCTTCTCCAGCCCTTAACACATCTTACAGCTGTACTCGTAGCACTGGGTCTGTCATTATCGTGAACTGGAGAGAGTTCAAATCTCCTCCCTGTTAGCGTCTTGGAATCCTGACTGATTACCATAGTCTCTTGACTGACCTTGCGATCTCTTTTTACATCCCCAAGAGAAAGGAGAGTTGGGGTGACCACAGGTTTCAATGGTTTCTTAAAAACATTGAAGCCCCTGAGCTGGAGAGAATCGAGACTTCTTGAAGCTATCTTGCATCCCCGAAGTTCCATGGATGCTCATAGACCAGCCGTTTTGAGTGCTGCCCACCCCAGCCTGTCGTCCAGGTCCTTTGTTGCCTGAACTCCTTCTAGGCTTGGTTTCGCTTGACTGTATCTGCCAATTCCGTGAAGATCCTAGAACTGAATCTAGTCCGACGAGAATCTTATCTAGGATATATGTTATCTTCTGTAACTTGGATCCTAGGTAGGAGGGGAGGGGGTGACTGACTGGAAGTTGCCGATAGACATCTTTCAGGTCTGACCAGACTGCGAACACCCCTTATCGAATAAGGTCCTTATGTTCAGAAGGATTAACATTCTGAACTTGCTGTTTTATTGGAACTTGTTGAGTGGCAACAAGTCCAGAATGACTCAGAGTTTTCTCAAGTCCTTCATGTGAACACCAAACAGCCTTCCTTGGAAATCGATGGACTCTACTTTCCTCACCGCTAGTATGCTCTAGAGCTCTAAGGTATACTCTTCTAGGGGGATTTGAATATAAGAAGAGTTGAGGAAAGGATGGTGGAGGTAATGTCTATTTCCATTCTAGTCTCATCTTGGTTAGGCCTTGGACCCAAGGATCGAAGGCCCAGCGATCCGGAAGGAACCTCCCTCCTACCAAAAGCGTTTGTTTGCTTCGCATGATCAGAAGGTGTACATATCTGACCGTTTGTGGAACAACGGCCATTGTGACTGTGGGATGCTGTTGAACATCCCAAGGAGAACTAAGAAACTTTTCCGTCCTCCTTTTAGGTCATACCTGACCATTTGTTTATATCAGCTTCCTAGTGTTGTGTTTCACTGTAATAGAAGATTCCTTTCTATTGTATAAGGCTTAGGATAAGTACACTGGAAAAGAATAGGAGAGACACATACGTGTGAATCCCTCCAGCCAACTGCTGCAACCTTCGTAACTATTGATTCTAGGGCATCCTCTTTAAGGGGGGGACCAATGGAAGATTCTAGCCCATAAGGATAAAGTAGCGTAAACAGCGCCTACATCCGGGGAATTAATAATGAGAATCAAAGAAACTGATGAGGACTGTTGAACCTAGCAGTACCAGCTGAACTCGGTTGAGTCCCTTGTTAGGCTGGGAGGAACGTAGAGAGTAGAGGTCCCCTTTATTGTTTTGTTTCATTTGTTGATGAAACAACAAAATTGGGGGAAGTGCCTAGGTATATGTATATATATATATATATATATATATATATATATATATATATATATATATATATATGTATATATATATATATATATATATATATATATATATATATATATATATATATATATATATAAATATAGATATAGATATAGATATAGATATAGATATAGATATAGATATAGATATATATATATATATATATATATATATATATATATATATATTATATATATATATATTATATATATATTATATATATATATATATATATATTATATATATATTATATATATATTATATATATATAAATATATAAATAAATATATATATATATATAAATAAATTATATATATATATAAATATATATATATATATAAATATATATATATATATATAAATATATATATATATATATAAATATATATATATATATATATATATATATATATAAGAAAATTTATATAATTAAATATATATACATATAAATATATATATATATATATATAAATTTATATATACAAATTATATATATATATATATATATATATATATATATAAATATATATATATATATATATATATATATATATATTTATATATAAAAATATATATATGTATATATATATATGTATATAAAAATGTATATATAGATATATATAAAAATATCTATAAATATAATATATAAATATAATATATATATATATATAAATATATATAAATATAATATATATATATATATATATATATATAGTTAATAAATATATATATGAATATATATAAATATATATATATATATATATATATATATATATATATATATATATATAAATAAATATATACATACATACATACATATACCAAAGGCACTTCCCCCAATTTTGGGGGGTAGCCGACAACAACAAGAAACAAAACAAAAAGGGGACCTCTACTCTCTACGTTCCTCCAGCCTAACCAGGGACTCAGCCGAGTTCAGCTGGTACTGCTAGGGTGCCACAGCCCAACCTCCCACATTTCCACCACAGATGAAGCTTCATACTGCTGAGTCCCCTACTGCTGCTACCTCCGCGGTCATCTAAGGCACCGGAGGAAGCAGCAGGGCCTACCGGAACTGCGTCACAATCGCTCGCCATTCATTCCTATTTCTAGCAAGCTCTCTTGCCTCTCTCACATCTATCCTCCTATCACCCAGAGCTTTCTTTACACCATCCATCCACCCAAACCTTGGCCTTCCTCTTGTACTTCTCCCATCAACTCTTGCATTCATCACCTTCTTTAGCAGACAGCCATTTTCCATTCTCTCAACATGGCCAAACCACCTCAACACATTCATATCCACTCTAGCCGCTAACTCATTTCTTACACCCGTTCTCACCCTCACCACTTCGTTCCTAACCCTATCTACTCGAGATACACCAGCCATACTCCTCAGACACTTCATCTCAAACACATTCAATTTCTGTCTCTCCATCACTTTCATTCCCCACAACTCCGATCCATACATCACAGTTGGTACAATCACTTTCTCATATAGAACTCTCTTTACATCTATGCCCAATCCTCTATTTTTTACTACTCCCTTAACTGCCCCCAACACTTTGCAACCTTCATTCACTCTCTGACGTACATCTGCTTCCACTCCACCATTTGCTGCAACAACAGACCCCAAGTACTTAAACTGATCCACCTCCTCAAGTAACTCTCCATTCAACATGACATTCAACCTTGCACCACCTTCCCTTCTCGTACATCTCATAACCTTACTCTTACCCACATTAACTCTCAACTTCCTTCTCTCACACACCCTTCCAAATTCTGTCACTAGTCGGTCAAGCTTCTCTTCTGTGTCTGCTACCAGTACAGTATCATCCGCAAACAACAACTGATTTACCTCCCATTCATGATCATTCTCGCCTACCAGTTTTAATCCTCGTCCAAGCACTCTAGCATTCACCTCTCTCACCACTCCATCAACATACAAGTTAAACAACCACGGCGACATCACACATCCCTGTCTCAGCCCCACTCTCACCGGAAACCAATCGCTCACCTCATTTCCTATTCTAACACATGCTTTACTACCTGTGTAGAAACTTTTCACTGCTTGCAACAACCTTCCACCAACTCCATATAACCTCATCACATTCCACATTGCTTCCCTATCAACTCTATCATATGCTTTCTCCAGATCCATAAACGCAACATACACCTCCTTACCTTTTGCTAAATATTTCTCGCATATCTGCCTAACTGTAAAAATCTGATTCATACAACCCCTACCTCTTCTAAAACCACCCTGTACTTCCAAGATTGCATTCTCTGTTTTATCCTTAATCCTATTAATCAGTATTCTACCATACACTTTTCCAACTACACTCAATAAACTAATACCTCTTGAATTACAACACTCATGCACATCTCCCTTACCCTTATATAGTGGTACAATACATGCACAGACCCAATCTACTAGTACCATTGACAACACAAAACACACATTAAACAATCTCACCAACCATTCAAGTACAGTCACACCCCCTTCCTTCAACATCTCAGCTTTCACACCATCCATACCCGATGCTTTTCCTACTCTCGTTTCATCTAGTGCTCTCCTCACTTCCTCTATTGTAATCTCTCTCTCATTCTCATCTCCCATCACTGGCACCTCAACACCTGGAACCGCAATTATATCTGCCTCCCTATCATCCTCAACATTCAGCAAACTTTCAAAATATTCCGCCCACCTTTTCCTTGCCTCCTCTCCTTTTAACAACCTTCCATTTCCATCTTTCACTGTCTCTTCAATTCTTGCGCCGGCCTTCCTTACTCTCTTCACTTCTTTCCAAAACTTCTTCTTATTCTCTTCATATGACTGACCCAATCCCTGACCCCACCTCAGGTCAGCTGCCCTCTTTGCCTCACGTACCTTGCGCTT
>NC_090768.1:32549945-32704945 GCF_036898095.1 Palaemon carinicauda | reverse complement strand
TTACTCAAAATATTTTTCAGTTAGCTAAGCAGTACATATACAGTATGTATCAAGAATTTACACATTTATTTCTAACTAACAAATATTTACTAAAAAAAATTTCAGTTTGTTGAGTAGCCCATAAACATATCAAGAATTCCAATATCTATTTTTGCGTAGCAAAGGTTTACTCATAAATTGTTTTCAGTTAGCTAAGTATCCCACATATGTATTAAGAATTCTCACAACTACCTCTGCATAACAATTGCTTACTTAATTTTTTCAGTTAGTTAAGTAGACCACGTGTTCATCAAGAATTCCCACATCTATTTCTGCATAACAGATGTTTACTCAAAATTGTTTTCACTTAGTTAAGTAGCCCCCATATGTATCAAAAAATTTCCACAGCTATTCCTGCATTACAAATGTTTACTCAAAATTGTTTTCAGTTAGTTAAGTAGCACACACATGTATAAAAAAATTCCCACATCTATTTCTGCATAACAAACTTTTACTCCAAAAAAATTTTCATTTCGTTAAGTGGACCACATATATATCAAGAATTCCCATCTCTATTTCTACATAACAAATGTTTAATCAAAATCTTTTATAGTTAAGTATTCCACATATGCATCAAGAATTCCCATATCTACAGTATTTCTGTAAAACAAATTCTTAAATTGCTTTTAATTAGTTAAGTAGCCCACATATGTATCAAGAATTCCCACGTCTATTTGCATAACAAATTTTCACTCAAAAAAAATTTTCAGTAGTTAAGTAGCCCACATATACATATATAATTTCAACATCTATTTCCGCATAACAAATGTTTAAATCACATTCAATTCGTTAAGTAGCCCACATATGTATCAAGAATTTACACATCTATTCCTGTATAACAAATGTTTAAATCGTTTTCAGTTATTTAAGTAGTCCCCATATGTATCAAGAATTTCCACATCAATTCCCACATAACAAATTTATAAATCTTTTTCAGTTAGTTAAGTAGCCCACATCTATCAAGAATTTTCCCACATATGTATCAACAATTGCCACATCTTTTTCTTTTTTCTGCATTACAGATACTCCTATATTTCTATTTTTCACTTATTGAATTCAAGACATTTTTTATTCATTGCCTGTACCGGTTCCTTGAGACTTCATAAGTCGAACTTTATACTTACTGTAATTGTTACACCACCTGAGCAAATCCTCTAATATAATAAAGTAATAGCACGATCTAAAAGTTAAAACAAATAAATGAGAAAACACAAATAAAAACTTACAATAATGTACTGTACAGTATTTACATATATTTGTCATTTAGTCATGTACTAAAGTCTGCAACCATTCTTTAAGAAGTGGACTTATGGAATTACAGTATATAAATCTCATTTATATACAATGAAAATGTGTGCATTTGGCAAAATACAAGTATGAAAGTTGACGAGGTGACGGCTAATAAAAAGTTTTGATCAAGTCTTTAGCTGTCTGCGTGACACTTTGACCCATGAAAGTACAGCTTCCAGTTTATAGAGAGTGAGAAAAGCTATCAATTAGTTTCTAAAGAATAGATAACAGGATGGAGTTCTGTACAGTCCTGAACAAATGGTGATGAGGCACTCTCAAGTTTTATTTATTTGAAAAATGAATTTCAGAATTTTCAAAAGAACATACTTAAATATGCACAAGAATTCCCTGGCTATGGAGATGGATACAAAAGGGGAGAGAATACTAAAGCAACTCTTAAGGTGGTGGGAATGTTAGATGTGTAAGGGAAAGGCAAGAGATAAACTTTTCTTATTATATTTCTAGAGTATTACTATGGAAGAAAAGGATGGTTAGCACTACAGGAAAATTCCTTAGGCCAGTAAGTCTTGCATGTTGCACAGAAATAATCTATAAGACATTCCCATCATGTTGCCAAACCATTACAAACAAATTCAGAACAATCAAAACTACTAGTAAAATGAAGACATTTGCAAAA
The DNA here is from genome assembly GCF_036898095.1 of Palaemon carinicauda. Lineage (NCBI taxonomy): Eukaryota > Metazoa > Arthropoda > Malacostraca > Decapoda > Palaemonidae > Palaemon > Palaemon carinicauda. Next base: position 32,702,979 of record NC_090768.1, on the reverse strand, counting down.
TGCTCACCAAAAGAGATGACTTTGTGCGGGAGGGTTTAACCAAAACAAGTTTACTAAAAAAGTTTCAACTTCCTAATTAGATTACAAGATGGAAGAAATGTTGCAATGCAAGAAAAATCTCTCCTCTTTACTCAAGTTACCTGAACAGAATGTAAGCTTCCATAGTCCAATTCAACATTCAATACAAAAACAAATTACTATACAGTAATTAATGGCAGTAAATTTTGTTATTATTACCTAACATAGGCACTAAACTTATCCAGTAAGGGAAAGGTTACAAAGCAACAAAGATGAATCAAAATAAGCAAATTTATTTCCAGATTAAAGTTAAATTGTTTAAAAATTGTCAAGGCTAAGCATACTTCATGATTAAAATCTCCAAGTTCTAAACAAACGATCTTAAACAACATAAGGACTTAGAGGTCAGCAGCATTATGTGCGGCAATACTGGGATTATTAATTTCTTCACCAAGTTCTTCCAACAATTCTTTACGATAGTCATCAAAGTCACCTTCTATTTCATTAATTGTCTGCTCCTCAATGACCCACAAAGTACAATTAGTATCACGGATTAAGCGTTCGTCGTGAGAAACTATAATGACACCACCCTTATACTCTGCAATAGCTTCTGCCAAAGCATCAATACTTTCAATGTCTAAGTTGTTGGTAGGTTCATCAAGAATCAGTACATCAGGAGATGATAAGCACAGTTCAGCTAGAGCAACTCGGGCCTTTTGACCTCCGGAGAGATCTTTATTTTTTATAGTATGAGCATGAGAAGCCAAACCAAATGTGCCAAGGGATTTTCTTGCCTTCTCATATTGTAAATTGAAAAGTCTCATTAAATATTCTGACGGAGATTCTTCAGCAGTTAAGTGCTCACCAGAATGCTGGTCATAGCGTCCAATCTTCAGACGGTGATTCTTTCGAACTTCGCCTTCAGTAGGAGACAACTCACTTACAAGTAACTTCAAAAATGTGGATTTTCCAACACCATTAGGTCCCACAATTGCAATACGGCTATCCATGTCTATACCAAAATCAACTTTCTTGAAAAGGGGCTTGTGACCTTCATAGGAGAAAGTAACATTGTATAGTCCAAGGATTGGAGGCTGGAGAGGTGGCGGTTCTGGGAAGGAAAATTTGACAATGTACTCCTGTGGCCGAAGTAAGAGTTCTTGGGGACCATCTTCATCTTCATCCTTCTTATTCTTGGCACGGTTCTTTTCTTGTTTCCTGGTAAGAGCCTCCTTGGTCTTCTTTTCCTATAAAAATGGAAATAATTCAATAAAAAAATAATTGTAGGCAATATATAGCATGATACAATAAATATCTAAAAACTGATCACTTACTTTGGTTCATTTACTTTAATATCCCTAACGCTTCAATATTTAAATTAAACTGTTCTACTATTTAAATAAATTCACAACACTCAAACCTGCATACAATCTATTAGATAGTTTAACAAGACATGATTAAAATCTCTCGATAGATTGACATACTTTGAATCCCACAAGGTTGCATATCTTCCCTGTCATGATAGTCTATGAATGAAATAAGTAACTTTTCTTTTGCATTTAAAAATATATTAATTGCAAAAGTTGACGATTACTGTACTTCTCCCATACTTATAAAATCAGTACCCAGAGGGAATCAAATGCCAAAAAAGTACACATTACAGTAAAGATTACAGTGAACCCTCGCTACTTCGCGGTTCGACCATCGCGGATTCACCACTTCGCGGATTTTTTCCATAATCCATATATATACATATGTATGCATGTATTTATGTATATATGTAGGTATGTATATGTGTATACATATAAATATATATATATATATATATATATATATATATATATATATATATACATATATATATATATATATATATATATATATATATATATATATATACATATATATATATATATATATATATATATATATATATATATATATACTGTATATATATATATATATATACACACACACACACATATATATATATATATATATATATATATATATATATATATATATATATATATATATATATATATACATACATACATACATACATACATATATATATATATATATATATATATATATATATATATATATATATATATATATATCTAAAGTAGGAAGATGTGATGTAGTTCTAAGGGAAAAGTATGGGAAATATGTCTGGGTAATAAGCAAAGCTCTACCTCCAGTTTGTTTCTACATTATGATCAGAGATAAATGTAAACAAAACATTGGTTGCCATTTTTTATCGTGCTTTTTAGCATGTTTAGGAAATGCATGATATAAAATCACCTTTAATATTTGTGCCTGTTTTAGTTTAGGGTACTGTAGTACATGCATTAAGTGTTCTGTACATTAAAGGGTAGTTTGTTAACAGTACTACGTACAAGGGAAGGTTTTAAAAGTCTGAATATACATGTTGAATAAATAGGTAAATATGGTGTCACTACTTCGCGGATTTTCACCTATCGCGGCCGCGACTGGAACCTATCTACCGCGATAAACGAGGGTTCACTGTATAGAACTTAATAAATACAAATTATCATATACTATAAAAATTAATTATTTCACTATTACCCCAATATTCATTGTGTTATGTGCTTTGAAGTGCTAGTTTTAGTTGCAGAATATACAAGAAAAAAGTATATGTTTGGCTTGATTAATTTTTCTTTATTACTACTAGAGTTGGGGAGGACAATACAAGTAATTATGTACTGTATATAATAAATTTTATGTTAATAAAAATTTTGTGTATTTCAACAAATTTTACCAATAGTTATTGTGAATACAGAATGGTGGGCGAGTGGCAACAAGTTATGGTGAGCTATAGAAATTCCCCAGGTGAATGAGAATTAAAGAAACGGGATATCCTGAGCTTGTAGCAACCGTAAGGTTTAGAGACTGGACTTGTAAATTCTCATCTATGTTAAGTGCTTCAAAAGTTCTTTACCGCCATGCAAGCCAAAATCTTCCAATACATCAAGTCCTTGGAGAGATTTTTAGGATGTCAGGTTACTCAACTTGCCTAAACCATATCAGCTTCACAAACCCCACAAACTCAAAACCCAATATAGAAATCCTTCAATTTGAAATGTTACCCCCGGTGAATCAAGGTACTGAAAGTATGACCAGAATTAGAAAATAATTTGTACATCGTTTAAATAAAAAGAACCAAGTAAACAGACTACTTTTTCCAAGCAGAGGTTCTTTATTGAATTCAAAGATGTAGCAACCCCTCTAGTGTCATGAGTTGATACTTTAAGTATAGAAAAAGCTGACTCATCAGATTACATTTTTCGGAAAAAAATATGTTGAATTTTGGACATGGGTGAGAATGGTCTCTTGAACCCCAGACCAGATTTTTTATATCACTGCATATAAGATAATCCCTATTCAAATAAAGTACGCCTTTCAAGTCCTAATGAAGGCATTTACAGATGGCAGAGAAGTGACTATCAAGACCCTTAATCTAAAAATCCCTCTTGGTGCTGAACTCGGGTAACAAGAAAATAAGTGCTCCTTTGGAATTGAAAAAAAATTTTGCTGAACAATGCTTACAATTCATAAGCCCTTTTTGGTTGAGCCCACAGTCACTAAAATGAGTATTTTAACATAAGGCACTTTATATACAGTAGCCTCGATGAGTTCAAACGTAAGACCACACGTATCTAACATTCCAGGATATCATCTTTATTTAGGTGAATCTTCAATAGTGAATGTTTTAACGAAATTCCTGATGACAGTGCTATAAGAGGAATCTAAATTTGAGTTTGCAGCATCAAACCCAACATGAATCTACGCAATTTGATAGCTAAAAATGAGATACCTTCGACATTTGGTAAAAGCAAAAAATTCTTTTTATATCTAGGGAGGTGTTTATTGCTGAAATGCATCTGGATGCACCAACATAGTACATTTCCTAGTGGTGTTGGTAAAGAGAACTTGTAGAAAGTAATTATAGATAATTTATCGACACCAGAAGTGTTGATGCACCATATACAATTGATGGTGCTTGAGAAAACCTCTCCTTGAAGGAAGGATTCAAGGAAGGTCTGACAAGAGAGGCCATAGGTTTGGATACCACTCACTTTTGTGACCAGTGCAGAGTAACAAGTCATCCTTACATTGTTCGACCATCTTAACTACATAATCATACTTCTAATCATGGATAAAGGAGGGAATGCATAGAGATCTAGGCTTGACTGGTCTTGCAGCATAGCATCTACTGCCCATTCTAAAGGATCCTGGAGTGGTGAGCAAAATACTCTATCTTCCAGATGCAGGTTTCCACTTTCCACTCCTTTCCACACAATGACAGACAAAGATATAGATCAGTCAATGGGAAATTGATTCCTTCTGCTTAACTGGTCTGTCCACACATTTATTACTCATGTAATGAATTGTGAGGTACCAAGGAAATATTCCTCACCTTTGTCATACAAAGTTCTTGAGCCAGAAGGAACAGAAGTCTTGACTTGGTCCCTCCCCACTTCCTTACCTAAGACAGTGAGCTAGTCTTGCCTGAGTACAGAGCTACAGCCTTGTTCATTACGACAAGACTTTCCAAATTGCCAGCAATTTCAAGTAATTGATGTGTGAAGAGCTGTTTCTCACAGGTTCCACATTTCAAGTGGCAGTAAGTTTTCCATGGTTCTCCCCTTCCTCTGTGGATGAGCCTGAAAATAACAAAAGGTCTGGGACCGGAAGCCCACTAAAAGGAGACATCACAGGAGCACCAGCTTGATTGTTGTTTCTCATCAAGGAACTGCTGAAGCCTACCCTGCAAAGAAGAGCCTCCAATACCCAGAGGAAGGCCATAACAAGCAAAGGTCGTCAACTCTCTGAAAAGAAGAAGGGTAAATCTCCCAGAGGAGGAGGCGCCATTGTTTCGCTAGGGGAAACTGGGCGGTCTCCCTGGCCCCAGGCTTGACCAAGTGTTAAAAGACCATCAATCTTTCCTCAACACCCTCCAGAGGGGACCATAAGGGAAGAGTGACATGAGAGAGTTCCGTTGAAAGAGGAAGTAGGCCAGGACTGCTTACACTTCGAGGAAGACCCCAAAGGAAGAGAATCTCTTTTGGCCTCCTCCTTTCTCCTGCTGAACAACATCCCCTTTAAGTATGGTCACAGAGCATGCATGTCCTCTGCATGACCGACACAACCTGTAAGGATCAACCTCCACACTACTGAGAAAGGTGCCGCAAGTCTTAGGCAGCACATCTGAACATGTCCGCTCGATGACACATACACACAAGCAAAAGCTGGAAGAGAAGTTAATTTTTAAAGGTCAATTCAAAAGCAAAACCTGACAAAAAAAAATTCCAGACAGAGAGGAACAAGTTCACTATCTGATGGGTGAAGTCCAAGTGGGCTTATAGTGAACTACAGGGAACTCTACTGCCTTCCCACTACCAACAGTAACTACCCTGACAGTTGTTACATTGTTAAAAGTTTTAATTGCCATATTTCAGCCTTCACTGTTATCTATCTCCTACTGTATAGTAAAGGACTATGGTTTGTACTTGTGTTGGAACAAACTTTCATTCAATATACAAAAAGAAAAAAAAAAGGTACTTACAGCTTGCTTCTTGGTAGCTCCTGAAGCTTTCATCTCCTTAATTCTCTTTTCCTGCTTTTCATAAGCCTTTAATTGTTCCCTACGTTTCTGAACCAACATCTAAAACAAGAAAGGGAATGAACAATGTGTATAATACTGCACAGTAATATTAAAAAATTATATGAGAAGACTTTTAAAAACACACACAAAAAAATCTTAATTCATTTAAAGAATACTGGAAATTGACTAAAATAATATAAAATAGATTCAATTCAACAGTTAATTACCTTATATAATCTTAGCTATGCTTTCTATAATAAATATTACAAATAAAATAATGCACATATTAATGAATTTCCATAATATAGTTACTTCTACAGAATCTTTTATATATAAAACCAATGAGAATTAACATGAAATATTCATATGAAACTAAACTCCAATTCATTTATAAAATCTAAAGACACCATTACACATTCTTCTTTCCCACCATTATCCCTACAGTAAGGGGTCAGTTGCCTTCTATCATAGGCATCCTTTTCCCTTCATATGATCCTTCACCTTATCTCGCCACCTAATAATCTGCCTACCTCTCGATCTTCTTCCCACCAACACATTCCTTCCAAGACCTCCTCACACCCTCCCCACCAACCATCCTCAACATATGCCTACACCATCTCAGTTGTGACACTATCACCTCTGAAATTTATATCATGCCTGCCATTCTTCTTTATTTCATCATTTTCCTATCTTTCAAGGAGTGATATTCCCATAATCTGCTTTCACATTCTCATCTCTGTTCTCTCAAGCTTTGCATACTCTTTTCATCTTAGAGCCCACATTCCCCATCCATACATTAACACTGGTCTTATTACTGTGCTATGGTTCTTGATTTTTACCACTCCTGCCACCTCCCTCTACTTCCCCAGGGCTGCTTTTATCCTACTATCAACTTCAGCCTCACACTCTCCCTCCTGGCCTATAGTATAGCCAAAGTATCTAAATTGTTCCACCTGTTTTATAACTGAGCCTCTACTTCCACGCATGGCAATCCAGTTCCTACCTTCCTTACTGATCACCATAGCTTTCAAATTATCGACATTTACCCTCAAACCGCCACTCTCAAAGTCTCTTGCCACTCTGCAACCCTTCTCTGTAGGTCTTCATTTTAAGCAATAGGCTAATCACCAAATCATCTGCATATACTGTAATAACTCCCATAACTCTTCATTTCTCATCTCTTTACTTAACACATCCAAGACCAACACAAATAGAAATGGGCTTAATGCTGACCCATGGTGTAATCCATTACTAATTTTAAAGATTTCTGTTTCTACAACTGATATTATTACTTTTCCCATTGTTCTTTTGTACATCATCTCTAACATTCTATCCATCTTACCTGGAACTTCCCTCTTCCTCACTTCTCTTGGTATTCATCATAAGCTTCTCTTGATCTAAAAGGGCACAGAACAGCTTCTGGTTTCCTTCTAGCCTCTATTTCCGTAGCTCCTTACTATAAACATGGCATCCACAGTCCCTCTCCCCTCCATGAATCCATACTGCTGTTTCCCTATCTTTACAATCTCTCATCTAGTAACCTCTCAAACACTTTCAAACCATGCTCTGTTCTCTTAATTTCCTTGTAGCTGCCATATCCATCCCATAATGTTCTTAATATATATATCATCCATTCTCCCACTTCTGTAGCTAGTTTCATGACCACTTCAATTTGACTCTATTGGACCTGGTGCTTTGCAATTTTTTATTTTACTTAATGCCCAATACAAATTGCAATACTAAAAGATATTTTTATGAGTGACAAGAAAAATGTTATTTTTATTAATAAAATAAATTTTTGAATATACTTACCCGGTGATTATATAAGCTGCAGCTCTGCTGCCCGACAGAAAAACCTACGGTCAAAATACGCCAGCGATCGCTATGCAGGTAGGGGGTGTACATCAACAGCGCCATCTGTCGAGCAGGTACTCAAGTACTCCATGTAAACACAGAACCAATTTTCTCCTCGGTCCACTGGGTCTCTATTGGGGAGGAAGGGAGGGTCCTTTAATATATAATCACCGGGTAAGTATATTCAAAAATTTATTTTATTAATAAAAATAACATTTTTCAATATTAAACTTAGCCGGTGATTATATAAGCTGATTCACACCCAGGGGGGTGGGTAGAGACCAGCATTACGTGTTACATTATTATGAGCTAAGTATTTTGTATTTCATTTTAGCAGTTATTCAAAATAACAAACATAAAATAAATAAGTACCTGGTAAGGAAGTCGACTTGAACAATTACTCTGCCTTTTTAAGTACGTCTTCCTTACTGAGCCTCGCGATCCTCTTAGGATGCTGAGCGACTCCTAGGAGCTGAAGTATCAAGGGTTGCCACCCATACTAAAGGACCTCATCAAAACCTCTAATCTAGGCGCTTCTCAAGAAAAGAATTTGACCACCCGCCAAATCAACCAGGATGCGAAAGGCTTCTTAGCCTTCCGGACAACCCAAAAACAACAATAAAAAACATTTCAAGAGAAAGATTAAAAAAGGTTATGGAATTAGGGGAATGTAGTGGTTGAGCCCTCACCCACTACTGCACTCGCTGCTACGAATGGTCCCAGGGTGTAGCAGTTCTCGTAAAGAGACTGGACATCTTTAAGATAAAAAGACGCGAACACTGACTTGCTTCTCCAATAGGTTGCGTCCATTATACTCTGCAGAGATCTATTTTGTTTAAAGGCCACTGAAGTTGCGACAGCTCTAACTTCATGTGTCCTTACCTTCAGCAAAGCATGGTCTTCCTCATTCAGATGGGAATGAGCCTCTCGTATCAACAGTCTGATATAATAGGAAACTGCATTCTTTGACATAGGTAAAGAAGGTTTCTTAATAGCACACCATAAAGCTTCTGACTGTCCTCGTAAAGGTTTAGTTCGTCTTAAATAGAACTTAAGAGCTCTAACAGGGCATAAGACTCTTTCTAGTTCATTTCAAACCAAATTAGAAAGGCTTGGAATATCGAACGATTTCGGCCAAGGACGAGAAGGTAGTTCGTTTTTGGCTAGAAAACCAAGCTGTAAAGAACATGTAGCCGTTTCAGATGAAAATCCGATGTTCCTGCTGAAGGCGTGTATCTCACTGACTCTTTTAGCTGTTGCTAAGCAGACGAGGAAAAGAGTCTTTAAAGTGAGATCTTTAAAGGAGGCTGAATGTAGTGGCTCGAACCTTTCTGACATAAGGAATCTTAGTACCACGTCTAAATTCCAACCTGGTGTAGCCAAACGACGCTCCTTCGAGGTCTCAAAAGACTTAAGGAGGTCCTGTAGATCTTTGTTGTTGGAAAGATCTAAGCCTCTGTGACGGAAGACTGTTGCCAACATGCTTCTGTAACCTTTGATTGTGGGAGCTGAAAGAGATCTTTCCTTCCTCAGGTATAATAGGAAGTCAGCTATTTGGGTTACAGAGGTACTGGTTGAGGATACTGATACCGACTTGCACCAGCTTCGGAATACTTCCCACTTCGACTGGTAGACTCTAAGAGTGGATGTCCTCCTTGCTCTAGCAATCGCCCTGGCTGCCTCCTTCGAAAAGCCTCTAGCTCTCGAGAGTCTTTCGATAGTCTGAAGGCAGTCAGACGAAGAGCGTGGAGGCTTGGGTGTACCTTCTTTACGTGTGGCTGACGTAGAAGGTAGGTAGGTTGGCCCCATGTGGCCCATAGTCTCTTGCACACATCCTTGTGTAGGGTCCATTCTGTTGGGATGATTTGACCCTTCCGACTGAGGCAGTCCGCCATGACATTCATGTCGCCTTGAATGAACCTCGTTACTAGAGAAAGGTTTAGATCTCTTGACCAAGTGAGGAGGTCCCTTGCGATCTCGTACAACGTCATAGAATGGGTCCCTCCTTGTTTGGAGATGTACGCCAAGGCCGTGGTGTTGTCTTGAGTTCACCTCCACCACCTTGCCTAGAAGGAGGGACTTGAAGCTTTTCAAGGCCAGATGAACTGCCAGTAGCTCCTTGCAGTTGATATGTAACGTTCTTTGATTCGAGTTCCAGGATCCCGAGCATTCCCGACCGTCTAATGTCGCACCCCAGCCCGTGTCCGATGCGTCCGAGAAGAGAACGTGGTTGGGGGTCTGAACAGCTAGGGGCAGACCCTCTCTGAGGTGGATGTTGTCCTTCCACCAAGTCAGTGATGACTTCATCTTCTCGGAAATGGGAATCGAGACCGCTTCTAGCGTCTTGTCCTTTTTCCAGTGCACAGCTAGGTGAAATTGAAGGGGACGGAGGTGCAGTCTCCCTAACTCGATGAACTGTGCCAGGGATGAAAGCGTCCCTATCAGACTCATCCACTGTCTGACTGAACATCGGTCCTTCTTTAGCATGTTCTGGATGCATCCTTAGGCTTGACTTGTTCTGGGGGCCGACGGAAAAGCCCGAAAAGCTTGACTGTGAATCTCCATCCCTAAGTACACTATAGTTTGGGATGGGACCAGTTGGGACTTTTCCATATTGACCAGGAGACCCAATTCCTTGGTCAGATCTAGAGTCCACTTTAGATTCTCCAGACAGCGACGACTGGAAGCAGCTCTTAGAAGCCAGTCGTCCAAATAGAGGGAGGCTCTGATGTCCGCTAAATGCAGGAATTTGGCAATATTCCTCATCAGTTTCGTAAAGACAAGAGGAGCCGTGCTTAGGCCAAAGCACAGGGCTTGAAATTGGTAGACAACCTTCCCAGGTTGGGAATCTGGGTGGATGGGGACGTGAAAGTAAGCGTCCCTTAGGTCTAAAGAGACCATCCAGTCTTCCTTCCTGACCGCTGCTAGCACAGACTTTGTCGTCTCCATGGCGAACGTCTGCTTTGTGACAAAGACATTCAGAGCACTGACGTCTAGCACCGGCCTCCACCCTCCTGTCTTCTTTACCACTAAGAAGAGACGGTTGTAGAAGCCCGGGGATTGATGGTCCCGGACTTTGACTACCGCTCCCTTTTCTAGTAAGAGGGACACCTCTTGCTTCAAAGCTTGTCTCTTGTCCTCCTCTCTGTACCTGGGAGAGAGGTCGATGGCCGACATTGCTAGAGGGGGTTTGCGTATAAACGGGATCTTGTACCCTTCTCTGAGCAACTTCACAGATTGAGCATCTGCGCCCCTTTTCTCCCAGGACTGCCAGAAGTTCTTGAGTCTGGCTCCCACTGCTGTCTGAAGAATGTGGCAGTCAGACTCTGCCCTTAAAGGACTTGGTACCTTTCTTCTTAATTCCGCGTCTCCCTTCGGCACGAGCACCTCCTCTGCTGGAGGCTCTGCCACGAAAGGGCGGAATGAACCTGGACGCTGGAGTGTCCATCCTGGGTCTAGACACGGTAGGCAAAGGGGTGGCTTTGCGAGCAGATGACGCAACCAGGTCATGCGTGTCTTTTTGAATCAAGGAGGCAGCAATCTCCTTTATCAACTCTTCTGGGAAAAGGCATTTTGAGAGAGGAGCAAACATAAGTTCCGATCTCTGACACTGTGTTACTCCGGCTGACAAGAAGGAGCAAAGGTTTTCCCGTTTCTTGAGGACCCCGGAAACGAACGAAGCCGCAAGCTCACTGGAACCGTCCCGTATGGCCTTGTCCATGCAGGACATAATGAGCATGGAAGTATCCTTGTCAGAAGGGGAGATCTTCCTGCTCAACGCTCCCAAACACCAGTCCAAAAAGTTAAAAACCTCGAAGGCTCTGAACACTCCTTTCATCAGATGGTCTAAGTCTGAAGGAGTCCAACAAATCTTGGAGCGTCTCATGGCTAGCCTGCGGGGAGAGTCTACTAGGCTTGAGAAGTCGCCCTGGGCAGAGGCAGGAACTCCCAAGCCGAGAACTTCTCCCGTGGCATACCAGACGCTCGATCTGGAAGAGAGTTTCGCAGGGGGAAACGTGAATGCTGTCTTCCCAAGGTGCTTTTTGGACTGCAACCATTCTCCCAACACTCTTAAAGCTCTCTTAGACGAGCGGGCGAGGACGAGCTTCGTAAAGGCAGGCGCGGATGACTGCGTGCCTAAAGCGAACTCAGATGGAGGTGAGCGTGGGGCCGCAGAAACAAACTGATCAGGATACATCTCCCTGAACAGTGCAAGAACTTTTCTAAAGTCCAAGGAGGGAGGCGTGGTCTTGGGTTCGTCGAAGTCCGTATGCGGGTCGTCAATGTGTGCAGCGTCGTCATCATCAGAGAGTCCATCATCTGAATACTGAGGAGGAAGCGGCAAAGGAGTAGGAGTTGGCTGGTCAACTGAGTCCGGCAGCACGGGTGCATGCGTGACTGCACCGGACGCAACGTCATGGAACTGTTGCCCAGTCTGTGAGCTGGCAACTACCATAGCAGCGCGGGGGCGCAAAGCGTCTACTCCTGACTGTCTAGTCTGCTGTGGGCGAGTAGTGGTAACCACACTGGGTTGCGGAAGTTGACGCACAGCGTCAAAACAAAACAACTTAGGTTGTTGTTGTAACTCGCGAACGTCAACGGAGGGTTCCGTGCGTCGCTGAACGTCAACATGCGGCTGGCAGCGCATGGGAGGCGGGACTCTCACAGCTGGAGTGCGGGAGAAGGTAGCCTCAGCGTCCACTGGACGCACAACCGTAGGTGGTTGTAGGCTAGCGGTTGGTGCAGCGTCAACCTTCTCCGCACGAAAGTCCTGCATTAAAGACGTCAACTGAGTCTGCATGGTCTGCAGCAAAGACCACTTAGGGTCTACAGTAGCAGGTGCGGCAACAGACGGTGTTACTGCCTGATGCGGTACCGCTTTGCCTCTCTTAGGAGGTGTGCAGTCATCGGAAGACTGCAGCGAGTCCGAACTGACCCAGTGGCTACAACTGGGCCGTTGGACTTGCGCGGAAGGGACCGACTTGCGTTTAAGAGGCCGTGAGACCTTGGTCCATTGTTTCTTCCGAGAAACATCTTCCGCAGACGAGGAATAAATGGGCTCTCTCGTCTTCTTGTGGGTGGGACGATCTTGGATAGATACGTCCGAAACCACGGAGGGAACGTCTGTTCGCTGATTAAAGCCTCTCGAACCCTTTGGTCGTACGACATTGCTTCTCCCCTGGGCTTGGGAGCTTGCAAGAGGTCCCGGACTAGGAGGACGACAGGCACGAACAGACGAACCCTCAAGCGCAACACTATCCACAACACTTTCCACAACACTGGCACTCACTTTGTCACTACCCACTGCACTCTTACCCTTCAACTCCTTGACGTCTGCCATGAGTTGGTTACGGTCACTCGCCAATGACTCGACTCTCTCACCCAGAGCCTGGATGGCACGCATCATATCTGCCATCGAAGGTTGTTGAGTGCTATAAGGGGGATCAGGAGCAACCACTACAGGGGAAGGAAAAGGTTGTGGGGCATGAGGAGAGGAAATATCAACGGAGCGAGATGAACTTATCCTGACTCTATTTCTCTCTAGCCTACGTGAATATTTCAGGAATTCGAGAAAATCGAATTCCGAAAGCCCAACGCATTCCTCACATCGATCTTCCAATTGACAGGCTTTATCCCGACAATTGGAACAAACGGTGTGCGGATCGATAGAGGCCTTCGGAAGACGCCTTGAACAGTCCCTAGCACTACACTTTCTGTATTTAGGGACTTGAGAAGGGTCAGCCATCTTGAATTAGTCAAAGGGGAATTCAAAATCTATCCAAAGTCGTCAACAAATAATCCAAAATCAATAAAAGAAAGCAAGGATGTATTGAAGATAACCTCTGCAAAGCGAAAGCTAATAACTAGAAATGTGTACTTCACCAAAATCTGTGAAAACCAATCCAGTAAGCAACAGCGAATTTAGTAGGTCTTGCCGGTGGCACGACAGAGAGAAAATTGGTTCTGTGTTTACATGGAGTACTTGAGTACCTGCTCGACAGATGGCGCTGTTGATGTACACCCCCTACCTGCATAGCGATCGCTGGCGTATTTTGACCGTAGGTTTTTCTGTCGGGCAGCAGAGCTGCAGCTTATATAATCACCGGCTAAGTTTAATATTGAAAAATCCACTGAAATTACTATTCACAAAATGCCTTACATATTATCCACTTACTTTTTTGAACATAGAATAATTTCCCTTGTAATAGAAGAGCTTATACTGGTCTAAATGAACGATATCAGTACACACGTTATCGAGGAAAGACTGGTCGTGAGAAACAACTAACAGTGTCTTCTTCCAACCCTGAAATCGAAAGAACAAAATTTCAAAATGTAACAAAAATTATCCAAGACAAATACTACTTCAGATTCTCTTATCTACCACATCACACAATAAATAAAAGGTCTATACATCTTAAGAGAATAAAGCTCACACATCCTACTCTTGGTAAGTTGCTACAAAAAACATACTTTTGTAATGTTTTTTTTCACAACAATTAAGTTTCCATCCAAATCTTTTGGGTATTAATCTGCAGGCATTGGCAAACAAACCAGATATATTTCTAGGACCTCTCTCCTGGTGTAAAATACAATTTTTCAAAAAGATCACCTCACCAGAACCACTGTGTACACTATATAAATTATTATAACCAATCTTGACACTAACAATTCTTATTACACACTCCAAGCACACAATCATCAATCTCTTTCTGTTTTCATAAAATCTTCCATTTATCTGGTTAGATATAAATTAAGTTATCCATTTAGTGATGTGCACTTACTTTCTGATTTCTCATATGGTCTAGTTCCTCATCTACTTTTTTTCTTTATTTTCTGGCATTCCTACTGGTGTTTGTCCTACTACTTCAATAATACCTACCTTGATGGCTAATTGGATTCATGTGATTAATTCAAGGATAAGACAAAATTTCTTAAATGTTGCACTATTTTACAACCTAACATAGCAGCAAGTACAATTTTCTTATCTGGATAAGATAGAATAAAAGAAAAAAGTCCAGTAATTATGCCCTTTAGTAAAAAAAAAACATTTGGCTTTAATACTTTTAGAAAATCTGTCACAGAAATAGCCAAAGTAAATGAAGAAATGGATTAGATTGGCTTATTTCCCAGTGTCCTATTTCCTTCATTACCCATATTAGAGATAACATTTCTACATTACAATAGCCCTAAAAACCTCATGAATTAATTTCTTCATTTCTGTACAAGTGTATTTCTAGAACAATTCATGTGAACAGCATTTCTAGTTGCTTGCAATTTATGTACTGTTGTTAGTATACCGACAGTCGGGCCTCAGTCTTCGTGGTACTATTAAATACTCTTTAAGACTGGCATAACAAGAGGGACACACTAAAAGTACATGTACAAAAAGGTCAAAATGAAGTTCTGTTATAACTATTATTGCAACTATGTAATAACAACTCAAGAGTTCATGTTCACTGATACTATAATATCATTTGAGAAAGACAAAATAACAAAACAAAAACATCAATTAAATTTTACCTGTAAGTAATTATCTAACCAAATAACAGCATTAAGATCAAGATGATTGGTAGGTTCATCAAGCATGAGAAGAGTAGGTTCCATGAACAAAGCTCTGGCTAATGACACCCTCATTCTCCATCCTCCTGAGAAATTCTTTGTAGCTCTACCCTGCATCTCTTTCGTGAAGCCCAGACCAGCAAGAATTCTGAGAAATGACAATATAATCACTAATACAACCTGAAAGCCACAACATTTTTTAGTTCAGAAATTATACATACTTGAAGTCTACAAGATGATGATCGCACAACAATTTTGTTATCTAACTTTTCTAAGTTCAAGAAAAATATTACCATAGACCTAAGGAAAAATTTTAACACAGGATGATCTGATGATTCAATAAGCCACATAATAACTCCCCCTACCACCATATTTGCAGTTTAATATAAAAGTAAATTGACCAAGATGTTTCATTTATTATCATACTAAACTGTTTCATTTATTATTATACTAAACAATGATTATGCACAATGTTTATAAAATATATTTATGTTAGCAACTAAACTAGATTTTTCATTATATAGATATTATCGAGCAGGATATAGGTTTGAGAGCCTTAGTATGGCTTCGTGTGACACTGTTAATGTTATATACAACCAAAACATAATTAAGATTAATGTTATCATTCTAGTGTCTGCTTTGTCATAACTTTATGTATGCTACAAAAGCAAAGACCCTATTATATTACCCTAATTAGGAACAATTTACAGTAATTCCATATTTTCCTCCTTGAACCCAGTGCAAGGGACATTAACTTTGACATTAGAAAGTTCTTACCGATCCCTCATCTTTCTTTTGATTATTTCTGGCATTTAATTTTTGGGAACATTAAGATACACACTTTAAATGTGAGACCTAAATTCTAGATCGCCCTTTAGTTTTACTACCACCATCCTTTGTACAGGGTAGTCCTTGGCTAAAGAACTATTACCAATACGACAACACCTGGATTAAGTCTAATTAGGGATGCTTCTTATGCCATTTGTAAAAAGAAGAGGAATACCAAGCCTGTCAACATTCTCAAAATGAAATCCTTAAGGTAGCAGGGGATAGGATTACTGGAAAGAAGAAATCAATAAATTCCATATTGCCCTTCAGGTGGATTTTAACTACTCTTAGAGGGTTACCAATATCTCTCCATTCAACTAGATGTGATATTTGGCATATGAATAATGGGGAAGACTCAAAATCTATCATTCAAATTTTTTGAAAAAATTCATATCCACATCCTCCCATAATCTCTGGCAACATCTTTCAGTTAGTTCTTTTTGCATGTTGCACAAGATTTTTCATAATCCTGATCATCCTTTGCCTTCGGATATGTTATTTTTATTAATAAAATAAATTTTTGAATATACTTACCCGATAATCATGTAGCTGTCAACTCCGTTGCCCGACAGAATTCTATGGAGGGATACGCCAGCTATCACAATACTAGAAGGGGGTGTATTTACCAGCGCCACCTGTGGCCAGGTACTCAAGTACTTCTTGTTGACACCTCCTCAATTATTCCTCGGTCCACTGGTTCTCTATGGGGAGGAAGGGAGGGTCGATTAAATCATGATTATCGGGTAAGTATATTCAAAAATTTATTTTATTAATAAAAATAACATTTTTCAATATTAAACTTACCCGATAATCATGTAGCTGATTCACACCCAGGGGGGTGGGTGAAAACCAGTGTACAAGATTAAAGGATAGCTAAGTATCCCATATTTCATATAATCAGTTATCCACAATAACAATGAAATAATAAGTACCTGGTAAGGAAGTCGACTTGAACCGTTACTCTGCCTTTAATAAGATCGTCTTCCTTACTGAGCGCAGCGTTCCTCTTGGGAGGCTGAATCAACTCAAAGGTGCTAAAGTATACAGGGCTGCAACCCATACTAAAGGACCTCATCACAACCTTTAACCTTGGCGCTTCTCAAGAAAGAATTGACCACCCGCCAAATCAACAAGGATGTGGAAGGCTTCTTAGCCGACCGTACAACCCATAAAAAGTATTCAAGAGAAAGGTTAAAAAGTTATGGGATTATGGGAATGTAGTGGCTGAGCCCTCGCCTACTACTGCATTCGTTGCTACGAATAGACCCAGGGTGTAGCAGTACTCGTAAAGAGACTGGACATCTTTGAGATAGAATGATGCGAACACTGACTTGTTTCTCCAATAGGTTGCATCCATAACACTCTGCAGAGAACGGTTCTGTTTGAAGGCCACTGAAGTAGCCACAGCTCTCACTTCATGTGTCCTTACCTTCAGCAAAGCAAGGTCTTCTTCCTTCAGATGAGAATTTGCTTCTCTAATCAGAAGCCTGATGTAGTAAGAAACTGAGTTCTTAGACATTGGTAGAGAAGGCTTCTTGATAGCACACCATAAGGCTTCTGATTGTCCTCGTAATGGTTTTGACCTTTAGATAGTACTTAAGAGCTCTAACTGGGCAAAGTACTCTCTCCAGTTCGTTCCCCACCATGTTGGACAGGCTTGGGATCTCGAACGACTTAGGCCAAGGACGGGAAGGAAGCTCGTTTTTAGCCAAAAAACCGAGCTGTAAGGAACATGTAGCCGTTTCAGATGTGAAACCTATGTTCCTGCTGAAGGCGTGGATCTCACTTACTCTTTTACCTGTTGCTAAGCACACGAGGAAAAGAGTTTTTTAATGTGAGGTCCTTAAAAGAGGCTGATTGGAGCGGTTCAAATCCTGATGACATTAGGAACCTTAGGACCACGTCTAGATTCCAGCCTGGAGTGGACAACCGACGTTCCTTTGAGGTCTCAAAAGACCTAAGGAGGTCCTGTAGATCTTTGTTGGAGGAAAGATCCAAGCCTCTGTGGCGGAAAACCGCTGCCAACAAACTTCTGTAACCCTTGATCGTAGGAGCTGATAGGGAGCTTACGTTCCTTAGATGTAACAGGAAGTCAGCAATCTGGGTTACATTGGTACTGGTTGAGGAAAACTGCATTGGCCTTGCACCAGCTTCGGAAGACTTCCCATAAAGACTGATAGACTCTGAGAGTGGATGTCGTCCTTGCTCTGGCAATCGCTCTGGCTGCCTCCTTCGAAAAGCCTCTAGCTCTTGAGAGTCTTTCGATAGTCTGAAGGCAGTCAGACGAAGAGCGTGGAGGTTGGGAGTACCTTCTTTACGTGAGGTTGACGCAGAAGGTCCACTCTAGGAGGAAGAGTCCTGGGAACGTCGACCAGCCATTGCAGTACCTCAGTGAAACATTCTCTCGCGGGCCAGAGGGGAGCAACCAACGTCAGCCGTGTCCCTTTGTGAGAGGCGAACTTCTGAAGTACCCTGTTGACAATCTTGAACGGCGGGAATGCATACAGGTTGAGATGGGACCAATCCAGCAGAAAGGCATCCACGCGAACTGCTGCTGGGTCTGGAATCGGAGAACAATACAAGAGGAGCCTCTTGGTCATCGAGGTAGCGAATAGATCTATGGTTGGCTGATCCCACAGGGCCCAAAGTCTGCTGCAAACATTCTTGTGAAGGGTCCACTCTGTGGGGAAGACCTGACCCTTCCGGCTGAGGCGATCTGCCATGACATTCATATCGCCCTGAATGAGCCTCGTTACCAGCGTGAGCTTTCGATCTTTTGACCAAATGAGGAGGTCCCTTGCGATCTCGAACAACTTCCTCGAATGAGTCCCTCCCTGCTTGGAGATGTAAGCCAAGGCTGTGGTGTAGTCGGAGTTCACCTCCACCACCTTGTTAAGCTGGAGGGACTTGAAGTTTATCAAGGCCAAATGAACTGCCAACAACTCCTTGCAATAGATGTGAAGTGTCCTTTGCTCCTGATTCCATGTTCCCGAGCATTCCTGTCCGTCCAGTGTCGCACCCCAGCCCGTGTCCGATGCGTCCGAGAAGAGACGGTGGTGGAGGACTGAACAGCCAATGGTAGACCTTCCTTGAGAAGAATGCTGTTCTTCCACCACGTTAGAGTAGACCTCATCTCTTCGGAAACAGGAACTGAGCCCGTCTCTAGCGTCATGTCCTTTATCCAGTGAGCAGCTAGATGATACTGAAGGGGGCGGAGGTGGAGTCTCCCTAACTCGATGAACAGGGCCAGCGATGAAAGTGTCCCTGTTAGACTCATCCACTGCCTGACTAAGCATCGGTTCCTTCTCAGCATGCTCTGGATGCATTCTAGGGCTTGGAAGATCCTTGGGGCCGACGGACAAGTCCGAAAAGCTCGACTCTGAAGATCCATACCCAAGGAGACAATGGTCTGGGATGGAACGAGCTGAGACTCCTCAAAATTGACCAGGAGGCCCAGTTCCTTGGTCAGATCCATAGTCCATTTGAAAAATCTCCAGACAGCGACGACTTGAGGGAGCTCTTAAAAGCCAGTCGTCTGACGGAGCCGGACACAAGATCATGATACTGCTGCACAGTCTGTAAACTGTCAATCATGGGCAAGCGAGGAAGTACAGTGACAACCCGAATCTGTCTAGACTGTCTGGGTCGTACAGACAACTCCTTAACGGGTTGCTGAGGTTGCCCACTGCGTCACAACAAGTCCCTTCTGTTGGTTGTTGAACGTCTTCCCCGTGACACATTGACTCCGTAAACAAAAAATCCTCTAACAAGGACTAAGCTTGGACTGCATGTCATGCAACACAGCTCAAGGTCTATGGGAGCAGGTGTGGTAACAGACGGGATTAGCGGCTGAAGTGTAACCATTACCTTCCCTGTAAGCATGTTATGCTTAAATAAAAGTCCATAAGAGGTTATGCAGCAAAAGGCTCCCTCCAAATGACAGAGTCCTCAAGGGAATATCAGAAGGAGGGAGAAAAGAACTTTCTCATCTACAGGGACCTTATCCTAGAAAAGCTAAGTTCTCTGAGTGAGGGTTCACTGGTGCAAAGTAGCAGACTAGAAGGCAACGTTATGAAACTGCTTGACAGTCTAGTGAGTTGGCAACAACCCAAGATGTGTTGAGAAGCATGCGGTAAGGTATGCAGAGCATGATGTATGCAGAGTATGCTGTATGCAGAGCATGCTGAATGCAGAGCATGCTGTATGCAGAGCATGTTGTATGCAGAGCATGCTGAATGCAGAGCATGCTGAATGCTGAGCATGTAGGAAGTAGAGCCTGCTGTAAGCAGAGCCTGCTGAAAGGAAAGCAGAGCGTGTGCATGGCGTTTAACATTTCTCAGAAATTCCATGACCAGTGCTAGAGTGCTTAATGCATGCTTGCATGGGGTTTAAACCATGGTATGCTGAACAGCAGAGTCAGAACGAGCTGGAACAACAACAGAGGTTTCCTCAACTTGAGGGAAAACCTGAGGTTCAGACTGCATAGGCTGAACAACAGACGGAGCAGAAGGCAGGTGCAAGGGTGAAGGAGGTTGACTCCTAGCAAGAGTTGCACCCAAGGATTGTACCAGCTGAGCGGAGGACGGAGGCGGAGTAGTCCGTTCCTGTTCCTGAGAGATGAGTGGAGCATGAGAAGGTTGAGGCTGCGCAGAACAAGGTAAAGTTCTAGCAAGCTGAGGTTCCTGAGGCGCAAGTGCATGGTGTAGATGAGCTTGCCTAGATGAGGGTTGAACTCGGTGCAGCGCTGGTTGAGCAGACAGACTCACGGAGGGGAGAGGTTGTTGTACCCCAACCGAGAGTTGCACCACTGGAGGAGCAGCAAGGGGAGGAGGAGGAAGAGTGTAACTCTCCTGATCCCAAAGCAAGGGTTGCCTTAAAGAAGGCTGAGGCTGAACAACACTGTGAACAGCAAACTCCGAAAGTGGTTCAACATCGTACGCCTGGCAGATGGAGCTGCGACTGGGTGCAGCAAGTGCAGGCGGGTGCAGCACAGGCTGAACGGGTGCAGGAGGTTGGTGCACCACCGGTGCAGGCGGGTGCAGCATAGGCTGAACGGGTGCAGGAGGTTGGTGCACCACCGGTGCAGGCGGGTGCAGCACAGGCTGAACGGGTGCAGGAGGTTGGTGCACCACCGGTGCAGGCGGGTGCAGCACAGGCTGAAAGGGTGCAGGAGGTTGGTGCACCACAGGTGCAGGAGGTGCAACACTCTCAGCACGACACTCACGCATCAAGTCCGAAAGCTGTGCTTGCATGGACTGTAGTAGAGTCCACAACATCATACGCCTGGCAGATGGTACTGTGATCAGGCGGAGCGAGTGTAGGAGGAGGGAGTGTAGGCGGAGGCGGTGGAGCAACACTCTCAGCCCGACACTCACTCATCAAGTCCGAAAACTGTGCTTGCATGGACTGTAGTAGAGTTCACAACATCGTACGCCTGGCAGATGGTGCTGCGACCAGGCGGAGCAGGTGCAGGCTGGGCGAGCACAGGTGCAGCGAGAACAGGTGGAGGGAGTGCAGGCGGTGCAACACTCTCAGCCCGACACTCACGCATCAAGACCGAAAGTTGTGACTGTATGGACTGCAGTAGAGTTAACTTGGGGTCGGTAGACACTAAGTTCTGCTGAGGTAAAGCCTTAACAGCAGAGATCTGTTGTGGCAGAACCTTACTCCTCTAAGTCGGAGTGTAATCAACTGATGACTTAGGAGAGTCAGAGCTAACCCAACGACTGCATTCGGGTTGTGAACTTTAACTTCGTACGTCTGGCATAGGTCTGGACTTAACGTTTAAGAAGTCTTGAGACCTGAGACCAGCGTTACTCTGCCTTTATTTTCTCCCCTAATCTCTTCTGCAGACGAGCAAAATAAGGGCTCAATCGTCTGCGGGTGGGAGTGACGGTCTCGGTAAGACACGCCCACAACCACCGAGAATACTTCTGTGCGCCGATCAAGGCCTGCTGAACCCTTATGCCCTTCGACATTGCTTCTCCCCTGGGCTTGGGAGCTTGCAAGAGGTCCCGGACTGGGAGGACGACTGGCGCGCACAAAAGTACCCTCACGCACTAATCACTTATCACTTTGATTTCTGTTTGCACTTATTTCACTGAACTCGAAACTTAAGTGGTTTGTACCTGAAATACGCAATTCTATCCTTTCTCAAAGTTAGTAATTGCGAAAACAGAATTACAATGTAACAGAAAAATCTAATGAAAGATAAATCAGTGGTTGGAAAGAGACTAAACACTAGATCACTCTAGAAACGTTTAGTTTCTTCCCCTAAAGAGACTAGGGAGAAGAGCAAAAATCGATAATGACGTTACTCGTACGCCTGGCAGGCTTGAATGAAACGTTTATCCTCTTTCTCCCTCCGTCTCTATCTCTCTCTCTCTCTCTCTCTCTCTCTTGACTTAGAACCTGAGAGAAGAGCCCAATCATATATATCGTTAAAACATATTATTGTTAAAGGAAAAAACTGAAAAGTTCCTTTATTAGGATCAAAAGCATTAAGTTAAGAAAGAATGAACAAAACGCTAGACACGGTTACTCTTACTGCAACGTGAAACCGTGAACATTCTTTCTCTATCGTAACGATAGAATGCAAGTTGAACGTTCTGAACGTCAACAACTGCAGAGACAAAACAAAACGTTAGTTCAGCTTTGAAAACAGTACGAGACTGTCAAAGAAAATCTTTCAAACTCTGTGGCGGAAATAGCATAATATGTTAACAGGTAAAACCGAAATGACGGGCTCAAAGTTTATTAACTTCGGTAAAAGACCGCCTATTATTAGGAAGGTCGAATATAAACAAATATAAAAATTAATTTTAATGAGTTTATAATAAAAGGAAGTTAATCGAAGAGGCCTATAAGAGGCGGAGAGATATAAAATAAATCTATAACTTTGTTAAGCAAAATTAAGAAAGAGAGTCTATACTCTCTTAGACACCAACACTTCCGTCTAAGGGAAGGGTCGGCCATTGAAAGGTGAACGAGAGTTCATACTCTCTCGTCACCAAAAATAATCAAAATTAATCAAATTAATTCCAAAAGCTAACTAAGCTAATATAGAAGTTTTCCAGTAAAGCGACAGCCGAAATCAAAGAGAAATACTTCACCAAAGTCGTGAAAATACTCCAAGAACATAAGCGTATCCCAGAACGTCTTGCCGGAAGCACGACAGAGGAATAATTGAGGAGGTGTCAACAAGAAGTACTTGAGTACCTGGCCACAGGTGGCGCTGGTAAATACACCCCCTTCTAGTATTGTGATAGCTGGCGTATCCCTCCATAGAATTCTGTCGGGCAACGGAGTTGACAGCTACATGATTATCGGGTAAGTTTAATATTGAAAACTTCCAGATTATACAACCCTGTACATAGTACTAGGTATTCAGTTAATTCTAAGTCTTGTCTTCTCCATCTAAAGGGTCAATACTACAGTATTCTAGTAGTTTTATTCCAGTAGTGACAAGATTGTGGAATGAACCTCCTTCACGGAGTTGAATCAGTGGACTTTTAGAAGTTCCAACTTGCAGTGAATATTTTTATGTTGAACAGGTTGACATGAGTCTCTCTTCAGTTTAAATGTGACAGATCTATTTCAATGTTGTTACTGACTCAAGATTTATTATATTCATTATTTCTCCCATACTTTACACATTTCTTTCCCTTACTGGACTATCTTTATTGCAGGAATAGCTAGAAAGCTGATAAGTTATTTTTCCCGCAAATTCATAACGTTGAATTTATATTACTGCATTAGGCTTTTAGGTATAGTCATAATAAATAATATATAGGAATTAATAAGTCACATATGGATATAGGATATCTTGGAAAGATATAAACTCAACCACAGCAACCACATCCTATACTAGAAGACCTTAAGTCTGTGTGTGAACAAAACCACCAACTCAGGTTACAAACCTGTAAATACTGAATATATGACAGGCCAGTACCAAATTCTCCAGTACTGTATTATCTATAAAGATCTATTCTATATTGCACACTATTTTATTTCCAGTTTCAAACAAATTTTCTATACTTTTGGGTACTCTGAATTATTTCAGTAAATGGGTTATGCAGTATTAAAAGGTTTTCATCACTTGACGGTTAATCCATCCAAATTCAGGTAATTCTGGCACAGTAAATGTGATAGTGTTAATAAGAGTATC
Source organism: Palaemon carinicauda (assembly GCF_036898095.1). Taxonomy (NCBI): domain Eukaryota; kingdom Metazoa; phylum Arthropoda; class Malacostraca; order Decapoda; family Palaemonidae; genus Palaemon; species Palaemon carinicauda. Next base: position 32,678,920 of record NC_090768.1, on the reverse strand, counting down.
AAGGCTGTCTGAGAAAATTCAACTGTACACTTGGTAAAACCTGAGAGGAAGAGTGGTAGTTAATAAAAAGAATACCACAATAGCATAAGTTAAACTGATTACTCTGGACAGAGTAAGAATGCAGGAATCCTGATAAAACACAATGTCTTGCATTCATGACAATTATAAATCAATGCTCAAAGAGTAAAAATAATAACTTGAAAATCATGAGCAAATGAAAAGTTTGTGATAATGTACTGAAAATTTTAAGCATTCTCTACAAGATACAGCTGAATCACATGAAATACCCAAAGTGCTATCTGATGAAAAGTTGGATTTCATTATCCAGAAAAGCCTAAGCAGAAGGAGAGAAATGCACAAATTACAATAGAATCCTTCACCAGCATTAGATAACAGGCTCTGGACTAGGTACTCACATAGAAAGACCATTTTATGAAGGTCAATAAGAAAAAATTAATAATTTCCATTTTCAGCTGATTAGCTTTAACAATCAGCTATTTTTTGAAGAAAAGGAAAAGCATGACAATGAAAAGCTAGAAAACTTTCTTCATTACCTTTAGAAAGCAAAGACATCCTAGATAATTCAATATTTCAATAACATCCTTACACCAACAACAACCATTTCAACTACCATTTGAAAATAATGAAGCATTTACAAGACTTCTTATAGCAAGATGGAAAACATTAACCCTTTTTCCCTCAAAGGACGTACTGGTACGTTTCACAAAACTCATCCCTTTACCCCCATGGACGTACCGGTACGTCCTTGCAAAAAAATGGTTTTTAAAATTTATTTTGCATATTTTTGATAATTTTTTGAGAATATTCAGGCATGTTCCAAGAGAATGAGACCAACCTGATCTCTCTATGACAAAAATTAAGGTTGTTCGAGCAATTTAAAAAAAAAATATACTGCAAAATGTGCTTGAAAAAAATAACCACTGGGGGTTAAGGGTTGGAAATTTCCAAAAACTCTGGGGGTAAAAGGGTTAATAATATTCATAAATTGGCAACAAACTGGTGATATCAAATTTGCAATTTCTTGCCTTACCTCCTTGCCTTTGGTTCAGCTGTATCAGCTCCAATGGCCTTAAGTTCATCATAAACTTCCTGTAAACGATCCATATCAACTCTTTTGTTTTTCTTTTTCATATCTGCTTCCAGCTGATCCCTCTCTTTTATAAGGCTATTCCGTTTCTCGTCAGCTTTCAAGACTACATCTATGGCAGGAGTGTCATCGGCAATGACTTCCTAGAAAAGTAGGTCAAAGTATGCATCAAGTGAAGGAGGTGGCAGACTGACATTAATTTCCCAATGCACTTATGATTAGGTTGGATTGCTTTTAAAGAAACTAAGTCACAAACAATGTAGGAATAATGGCAATGCTTACTTTCCCAACAAAGTAGCCGCTTTATAAATCAGTAGCGTAAGCTAGAGACAGAAAAGCCAAATAATATAAATTCACAGCATATAAAAGAAAGCTTTATCATAGTAAGATATTCCCATATTGTTCTTTGAAAATCCAATTCATAAATTTTATTCAATATCATACCGGTTCTATGTATCATTAAGAAAATATTTCATTAATTCATTCTAACCTTTTCTTTCTCAAATTTGAACTGGTCCCTTAATAGCTAAGATACAATTTTCCAAATTTCTAGCATCCAAAGTTTGCAAAAACTTACTTGTTCACAGTATAATACATCTATATTAGGGGGAATGTTCAGCGCTCTCGACTGTATGTGGCGAAGCAGCGTTGTTTTACCATGACTGAAAAAAAAATCATAATTTATAAAGGAGAGTACTGTAATGTGTTCAAAAGTCTATTTCTTAGTTGCCTGCATAGAAATCAACAATTATTACAAATGACCATAATAACTACAACACAAGTCAAAACTACAGTATTGTAAATTACATAGTTTACACTAACATGACAAATCTGGAAGTAATTTGTATTTTTCCTACCGATACAAACCTATAGTTATTTATAGGGATATAACTTTTGGCGAAGCTGAAAGGATGGGCCATTAGAATTTAGCGAGGGTTAACTAACCATTCCGCTAGTTAGCAGGGGGTAGCTAGCTACTCCTCTCAATCACACATTTGTGACTGTGCTTCACTTTGCTTGGAGGTAGGACTTTGAAGGGGGAAAAGGTTGGCAGGCAACTTTGTATAAATAGCTACAGGTTTGTATCATTAGAAAAAATACTAATTACTTCCAAATTTGTTATTTGTTCCGTAACTGGAATACAAACCAACGCTATTTATAGGGGTTGACTCACCCATTAGGGGGGTGGATGTCCCTGAATTTTTTGGCCTTACCCGGGGCTTCGGTATTAATATGTTAGTATACAAATAAGAAAACCCTAAAACCTCGGTAAACCTTACTAAGCATGGTCTGCGGCCTACACAGGCTGTGTGTTGAGTTACTGGCAATGTGATCCCTTCAGTGGAGCCCTTTCCCTCTTCCCGGCGGTCACACTGTAATGCATTTGCAAGGAGGGGAATGGTACAATGGTGACCTGTCAAAACACCTACCTTCCTGTTCCTTTTGACTGCGAGACTTCCTTGAAGTCAGAGAAACCTGTACCACTGTAGAGCGCTTACACGCATTAGTGGTGGTAGCGCTGGCAAGCTGGGGAGCGCTGATGCGTAGGAGAGCACTAGCGTGCAGGCAAGCGCAGGTGGGCGTTGGTGCGCAGGTGGGCGTTGGTGTGCAGGTGAGCGCTGGCGAGCTGGAGCGCGCTGGCAAGTTGGAGCGCGCTGGCAAGCTGGAGAGCGCTGGCACATAGGAAAGTGCTGGCACATAGGAAAGTGCTGGCGCAAGAGAGAGCTGTGTTGCGCAGGAGGACACTGACACGCAGGAGAGCGTTGGCGAGCTGGAGAGCGCTGATACGCAGGAGTGCTGACGTGTAAGAGAACGCAGGTGTGCTGGCGAGTGTTGGTGTGCTGGTGAGCGCTGGCAAGGCGCGAATGCACTGGAGAACGCTGGCGATCAGAAGATTGCTGGACCATTGGAGAGTGCTGACGCGCTGGAGAGCACTGACGCGCTGGAGAGCGCTGACGTGCTAGTGGCCAATGATGAGTTGCTGATGCACTGAAGGGTGCTGGCACGGTGGGGAAGGTCTAAAATATTGCATGGGGCAGGGCATTCACGAGGGCGAGTGACGTTTGGAAACATCGCAAGCCAGCAGCCGTGGAACAGGAGTCAGGAACAGAGAAGGCAGATCAGAAGGTCGGCGAGAAGCAGAAGATCGACGTATTGGAAGGTCAGGAACATGGATGTGCTCTTTGGAAGGGCCAACTTCCTCGGGAGGGCATTGCACGCGATCCACACAAGAGTCCAAGGCCGAAGTTCCAGGACTAGCAGCAGAGTCCTCAAGAGAAGGTCCAGGAGAGGGCGAAAGTTGAGAGCCAGATGAAGACGAAAGATAAGGCTCCTCTGTGGGGGAAGGCTGTGAAGATGAGGCTGAAGAGCTAAAGAGGCACTTTTTCACCGATGGTGAAGGGTCACCTCTTAGGCGAAGCGGAGGGCGAGCTTTGTGAGATCATTAACACCCTCTGGGGGCTAGTGGATCAGTAAGCTGACCTTCGGCAGCAGCAGTCCTCCACAGAGGAGTCTCTATGAGTGAACTCATCCTCCGATGAGAAACACTCGCAGGAGAGACGGACGAAAGACTTTGCTTCCCCCTCAAAGGATAATCAGGAATGGGGGAAGCACAGTCGGCAGCAACATCTGAAGAGTCTGAAGGGGCAGGGCCGTCGCCAACAGCAGCAGCAGCAGAAGACGCCTCAGACACCACTACGTCGACACACGAAAGAGGATTCACCTCCGAAGTCAACGAATGCTGCACACTAGCACCACGGATGAAGAGCAGCAGCAAGGAGTCCTTAGAGGGCGGACCCGGAAGCCCCAAGAATGACCACACCTGAATAAAGGGAGAAAGACACAAGGCCTCACCCGGGGGGAGAGGTGGGGCCACTTCGCTAGGTAAAGTAACACCATCTCTCGAGGACCGGGGTTGACCATCAATTAAAGGGCCTACTCTACAACTCGACGGTCTCTCGGAAGAGGCCAAACGAGTAGGAGCTTCGGAGGAAGGTCAGGAAGCGAAAGAAGCAGCCTTAGGTTTTTTCCCCTTCGAAGAAACCTTCAAAGGAGAAATATCACGCTTTGACTTCTACCTGCGCCTAAACCTTTCCTACTGGGAGGCAGACCACTCCTGACACTCACTACACTTATTTTCGCTATCACACCGTTGACCTCTGCAAGTGGGACAAAGGGTGTGACTATCGGTGTCCACATACTACATGACGGTTCCGCAGGGCCGGCCGTCAAGTCCAGGGCAGATACACATAGTCGGCAGAAGTCAACACAATCACACTATTAAAGAGAGAAAACAAACAAAAAGCATTGCTGGTAGTCCAAAAATAACTTGGTGAGGATGGACGGCAATGACCGTTCACCGTCCGAACCAAAAGCAAAACGAGCTAAATCACAGGTTTGTGAGTGGGAGCGGTAGCAAGCTACCACCTAGCCCCCCCTAACTAGCAGAATGGGTAGTTGACCCTCGCTAAAATTTTAATGGCTCATCCTTACAGCTTTGCCGAATGTAATACCCCTAATAAATAATGTAGGTTTGTATTCCAGTTACTGAACAAATAACAAATTCTAAAATATAACTCCTATATTTAAATCTTAGAAAAAACATACATCCTGTACACTATGACGTTTTCAATTTATAGCAGCCAGGCCCATTGGTGACAGCTCACAAATTATCACCAATGTAGTAGTGCGCAGCCAGTAATTCTTGTATACAGTATATACATCTCAAGCAGCAAGCAGTACAATTACTGTTATTTACATTTAAGAATGGAATGATATATTAACATCGCCAAATTTCTGATATAAAGATTTTTCAGATTTTATTCCGTACAGTATAACCTTATTAGAACAATGACATAGTTTTTATTTTCTAAGTTATGAAAATAACATTAAGCAACCAAAACCAAATTCAAAATTCCCTTCTTCCCCTACTTACATAACTATATTGAAAATGTACTTACCCATTTGGTCCAACAAGGCCATATCTACGACCATTGGCAATGAGGAGGGAAGCATTAGTGAACAAAGCCTTACCCTTGGCTGAAATGCTGAAGTTTTCAATCTGGAATATAGGAAAAATACAATCAATTGTATATGGAATTGGTTAAAATCATAAATTTTCTAAATGTAATTAATATGTAAATATTCTAAAAAATACTACTATTGGGATAATAAACAAAATCCATGAAACTATTCCTTGACTTACAAAGCTTATTTGTAAGATTGAAAACATACAAATTATATCACTATCATATATTCACTATATTACACACTAATAAAAATAACAAACTTATAAGTTTGTATTTTTCCTAACATACAAACCCGAATTGTTTACTATAGGAGATATTCTAGCGCGAGCTGGAAAATACGGCAGAAAAACCTTAACAAGGTCGTTAACAACTGGGCAGGTAGTTATCCACCTGTTAGTGGTAGGGGACCGCCGGTCGGTAGATACTGTTTACCTTCAATCGGATTCTAGCTAGGACTAGTCTAGGTGGCGGTGAAGGAGGGAAGATTGTAAAGAATTCGGGCTTGTGTTAGGAAAAATACAAACTCTGTTATAAGTTTGTCATTTGTTCCCACACTGATACAAACCCTCATTCTTTACTATAGGAGACTTAGTTCTGAGGCTAGGGTGGCCAAGGCGTTCCCTATTCATCGGGAAGATAGTCCACAAACTAGACTCTCTTGAAGAAAAAATATCCTGTATATCTTTTTCCTTTGTTGATCCCCATAACCTTAGCACAACTGAAAGCTTGTAGCTTGGTGGAAACAAATGTTTCAGGATGAAGTGGGTCAGGAACATTCAACTTGGACCCCTTCATACTTAGGATTCCCCCAACCTTGAAAAGGGGAACCTCGTGACCACGAGTATAACTTATACCTGTGAGAGGAATCAGATGAGTTTCATACCTTAGTTCCATTGGCGAGTCCAGCTGAAACTGGCTACAGACTAGGATCCCCAGTGGGAGGAAGAAGGAAATGAAGAAGATAGATGGATGTCCTTAAAACCTAGTGTAACATAGTATCCTCAACCAATAGCTACTGTCCCCTGAAAGGACGTAAAGTAGCTACAGCACCTGTTGACCTGCCACAATAGGCCCTATAGAAAAGGTGTCTAGAGACCTATGTGTCACGTCGCTCAAATAGTGAGCGGAGAATGTAGATTGGCGTTTCCAGACCCCAGCTCTTAAGACTTGGGAGACAGAAATTTCTCTTAGATGCCAGTGAGGCAGCCACTCCCCTAACTTGATGGGCTTTGGGTTGTGCTGCCTCTGGGTCTCTGTGAATAGCCCTCACAATAACTTTCTTGAGCTAGAAAGAGATGGTGTTACAAGAGATTCTCTTGTTTCCCTTGTTGGTACTAAGGAAGAGATGACGTAGACGTGGTCTGAAAGGTCTGGTGCGTTTCAGGTATTTCCTTAGAGCCATGACTGGGCCCAGTAACAACTGGTCTGTATCCTGTGTTACCTTATTGAGGCTGGAAAATTTAAATTCTTGAAATCTCTCATCGGCAGATGAAGGATTCCGAGTCTTAGCCACAAAGCCTGGTGCGAAGTTGAGAAAGATTTCCCCCCATCCCCTAGAATGGGTGACGTCATAAGACAGACCATGTAGCTCACTGACCCTTTTAGTCGAGGACAGAGCTACGAGGAAGACGGTCTTAAGGGTCATTAAGTAGACTGAGGCTCTATTTAAGGGCTCAAAGGACGGACCCTTCAGGGAACGTAAGACCAAAGACACGTCTCAAGGTGGTGATCTAATCTCAACTGGGGGACAAGATCACTCAAAACCTCGAATCAACAAAGCAATATCATCCGAGGCGGAAAGGTCAACCCCTCTCAGTCTACAGATGAGGCTCAAGGCTGAGCGATAGCCCTTAATCGCCGAGACTGAGAGGAGCTTTTACTCCCCGAGGTACAAAAGGAAGTCTGATAACAACTGATTCCCTCCTTTTGAGAACCCAATTGTCCCACATGGTCGCTGTGGTAGCGGTTAGGAAATCCATTGTCTTGGCCCAAGCAGCTAGGACTTCCTGTGGGGACTGCATGGAGCATTGGTATGACAGGTCCTCGTGACTCACGAGGTAGCTGACTGTACCAGACCAAGTGTCAAACTAAGATAAAGCCTCCAGAAGGGACATTGAAGCCGCTTCCATTGCCAAGGCTTCTGGCTGAGAAAGAGACTGGAAGGATAGAGAGTCTCTTCGAGGAGCAGCCAGGTGTGAGCCTCGCCGTGAGGGGATCCAAGGTCAGAGGAGAAGGGTTGGTGTCTCTGACCTTGTAAAAGTCCTTTTGCCTCATAAACGGGAATGCAAAAGTTTATGGGATCCCTGAGACTTCAAGAAACCCGTTTCTCCCGAGACTACTCGAGAGACCTTCCTCAGATGGCCTGCAGTGCAAACACACCAGGGAAGTTCAATTCTGGTCTTAGGGTTCGGTGGAGGACAACATAGCCCATCAAGAGGTCGAGGAGACAGATGCAAATCGCCGAGGCCTGAGATATTACACATAGTTCTTAGAACCCTTAAATAGGAGGATTCCAAGTCCTTCGACGGCAGCTCTTCTGAGGAATCCTCAGGCTGCGCTAAATCCTCGCATGTTATTACAGGTGAAGTGGAGACGCGAGTAGCAGACAAACCTTTTGTCTTACCCCTCGCATCTTTCTTATCGAAAGAGGAAGAGCGATAGATGTTGGAGCGTCTGGAGGTAACGGCGAAGTAGAAGACCATTAACAAGGGTCGGAAGACTTTGTCATAAGAGTAAAACTCTTGATGATGATGGTCCCTCGCATAGCACTAATTACGCACGTGCGCGAACACTTTGCATGACGAGAGTCGGAAGACTCTCTGCCAAAAGAGTAAAACTTTTGATGACGATGGTCGCATGCGTAGCGCATATTGCGCGCGAGAACACTTTGCGTGACGAGAGTCGGAAGACTCTCTGTCACAAGAATAAAACTCTTGAAGACGATGGTCGCGTGCGTAGCGCTAATTGCGTGCGCGCGAACACTTTGCGTGACAATTCGGATGACTCTCAGTCATGAGAGTAAAACTCTTGATGGTCACGCTCGTTGTTGGTTGAGTGTGCGCGAACACTGCGCGACAAGAGTCCGAAGACTCTCTGTCATAAGAGTAAAACTCTTGGTGACTTGTTTCACGAGAACCATAAGCTTCAGCGTGATCCAGTGAGTCCCTAGAAGTCGTGTTGCGAGACCCCAAAGGGTCAGAGCAATAGGAAACCGATGTTTCCCTTTCACGAGACACCGAAGCGTCAGCGTGACTAAAGGCACGAGAGCCCGAGTGTTCAGCAACCTGTGTTGCGAGACAACGAAGGGATAGCGCAACGGGAAACCGAAGTTTCCTTGTCACGAGACACTGAAGGGTCAGCATGACTAATGGTATAAGAGCCCGAAAATCAGCGTAACCATTGTTAAGAGAGCCCGAAGGCTCAGCGTAACCATTGTTAAGAGAGCCCGAAGACTCAGCGTAACTGAAACTCGAAGGTTCCAAGTCGTGTGAAGTCTAAAGTCCAGCACGACAGAGGCCCGAAAGACTCTCAAAGTCATGAGAACCTGCAGGATCAACATGTGTAGAGCCTGAAGGCTCACGATCACGCCAGCCTAAAGGGTGATCGTCACGAGACCCCGAAGGGTCAACGTGAGGAGAACTAGCAGGTTCAAAAAGACGTATCCTCACAGCATGAGGAGGAGAACGTCCGGGATGGAGAGGAGTTACAAATCCTTCCACCCTACGAACCTCCAAAGAGGAACGTTCAGCAGACTCCGCCCAAGGGGAGACTGTTCCAGATCTAAAGATAACTCCTTCACCCGGGAGGTTTGTTCTCCAGAAGGAGAACGTCGGTTAAGACAAGGCTCTCGCTCCGCCCCTGGAGGAGAACCATAAGCGTAAGGAGGGACCGTGGAACAGCAAACTCCTACAAGTTTTCTCTGGCGAACGAAAGGAAAGTTCTCCTGAAGGAGATCGTATAAAACAAGCTTTCTCCCTGCTCTATGGGAAAAAAGCGTAGGCATAATAATCTCTCTCTCGCGAACGAAGGAGAAGTCCTCCCGAAGGAGGACATTGCCTAAGACAAACTTTCTCCCAGCTCTATGGGAAAAGAGCATAAACGTAATAATCTCTCTCTTGTGAACGAGAGAGAAGTTCTCCCGGAGGAGGATATCGCCTAAGACAAGCTTTCTTCCAGCTCTATAGAAAAAAGTGTAGGTGTAATAATCTCTCTCTCACAAACGAGAGAGAAGTTCTCCCGAAAGAGGACATCGCCTAAGACGAGCTTTCTTCCAGCTCTATGGGAAAAAAAGCGTAGGCGTAAAAACTCTCTCTTGTGAACGAGAGAAGTCCTTCCGAAAGAGGACATTGCCTAAGATAAGCTTTCTCCCAGCTCTATGGGAAAAAAGCGTAGGAGTAATAATCTCCCTCTCGCGAACGAGAGAAGTTCTCCCGAAGGAGGACATCGCCTGAGACAAGCTTTCTCCCAGCTCTATGGGTAAAAAGCGTAGGCGTAATAATCTCTCTCGCGAACGAGGGAGAAGTTCCCCTCGAAGGAGGAACAAGCCTTAGACTTGTTTTTCCCAAGCTCAATGGGGAAGAAGCAGAGTCTTCAGTACAGTAACAATATAGCAGAAGCAAACCTCGTCGAGATGTCAGCAACTCTTCCCGAACGAGGGAAGGTTGCTGAACGGCTGAAATGGGGAAGCTCTCCTTTGTAAGGGGGAGGCAGCCCAATTCCAGGGAAGGTTAACACTTCCTCATAAGGGGAGGTTCTCCAACCACTGGAGACGAACCTCCTGGCAGCAATCTTATGCTTCTCATCAACAAGTTATTTAAGTTGAAGGTTAACAACGAGTGCTACCTCGTAACTTGGGCAGCTCACGAGCTGCAACATGAAGCACAGGATAATGAACAGAGCAGCCGAAGCCATCGGCCTTGTGTTCTACGTCGCTGCTATCTGGGCGTGCTTTCTTTTTAGCCTCGCAAACACGTTTCCCCTCTTCCCACTGCTCTCAACCAAAGAGAAGAAGGGTTGAACCCCTGCGTCTTCTTCCGAGGTTTTCGAGAGACTCTTAATCCCTAACTCATTAGACAGCAAGGGAACTGGGGAGGTTGACCTGTCTGAAACATGAGGGCAAGGAGATTGACCCCGCGAGTGTATGACTGGAGACTTGCGAGATCGAGAAGTCGAAGGGCGAGAGCGATCTTTCTCTAAAGATAAGGAGCGAAAGCGAGGAGAAGCGCTCTTTCTGACTTTCCTAGAGCAAACGGAGACCCTCAAACAAATATGCGAAGGAGAGGGTTCGAGGTCAGGACGCGCTTTGCCCTTGGCCGCGCTTCTGGCTTCTTAGATGATTCGTCGCACAAGGAAGATGACAGCGAGGCAGAACGATGACGAGAAGAAGCGTTTTTCTTAGGTTTGTGTTGAGAGCGATTATAGTCTCAAGGCGAGACGTCTCGTGAAAAGATAGAAGGCGAGGAAGAGCGAGAACAATGATGTCTCTTCCTATATCGCCTGTCTCTCTGGCGAGAACGTCTCAGCGAAGGAACGCGAGCTCTCCTTTTCCTCTTCTCTCTCTCCCTCCTAGCCTCCAAGGAGGAGGAGGAGGAGGAGGAGGAGGAGGAGGAGGAGGAGGAGGAGGAGGAGGAGGAGGAGGAGGAGGTACTGCAATGTTTGCGCTTGTGACGTTGTGTATTATAGAAGTGCAAACGGTGTGAGAAGTAGGCGCCGCAGGAGCTGTAGTTACTACATCCACTGAAACTTCAGCGGGCGCCGACTGAGATGACGGGCGATGGGCGAGGTCCGGAACTCCTGAGGGTTCCAAAACAGAAGGGACCTGAGGTACAACCTTGCCCGCAAGGAACTGGTTCCAAACTTCCTCCGAAGGAGAACCAGGAAGTCCAAGGTAAGGCCATACTGCTCGTACATGATCTGGAATGGAAGCGGTAACGGAGTCATTCCCAGTGGCGGAAAACATTGCCCCATTAGGAGAGGCAACGAGATCCGCCTGACCAAGAGGAATGGGGGTTAAATCAATGGTGCCACTCTGCCTTGACTTCCCCCCGGAGAAAGGAGGCAAGGAAGTCTAAAGGGAGAGAACGAGAGGCCGAAGAGGAGGCCCGAGACTCCTCATCTTTCGATGGCGAACCTGAAGGTAAGGAGTCCTAGGATTTCTTCTTCTTCCTTTCTTGAACTTCTCCCACTGAGAGGGGGACCACTCTCTACATACTTGGTAGGGGGAGCCTTCAGAACACCTATGACTTCTGCATCCAGGGCATAGGGAATGAGGATCCACCTCCAACAGTGACATAAAGGTGCCACAGGATTTCGGGGGCACCCCGGAACGCTTCCTCATAATAGAGGACATCACATCTAACAAAGAAAAAGAAAAAATGATTAATCAAAAACACAAAAAAGAAAGGCTAGTCTGCCAGTCAAACAAAAGCAGGAGCAGCGGTGTTACCACTGCGATAGCTAGAATTCTATTGAAGGTAGACAGTTGCTACCAACCAGCGGTCCCCCACCGCTAGCAGGTGGGTAACTACCTGCCCGGTCGTTAACGACCTTGTTAAGGTTTTTCTGCCATATTTTCCAGCTCGCACTAGAATATCTCCTATAGTAAAGAATGAGGGTTTGTATCAGTGTGGGAACAAATGACAGTAGCCAAAATCCCTGACCTTTATGTCGACAGCATTTTCCATCTGACTTAGTTGCTTCTCTGACTTTTCTGCCTGAGAAATAGCAAAAGTATCATCAAGGGCAGAGGTGCCATGGCCACCTTTCACAAGCATGGTGGCCATCTGCCTCTCGTACTCCAATTTCTGCTTCATTTTCTTTCTTTCTTTATGAGACAGCTTCTTCAAGGCCTCTCTCTCTGAAAATATAAAACAACTGTATGCTCAACATGAATAAAATCGTATACTTACTGTATTGGACAATCATCTGTATAAAACATTTTAACTATACTTGCTATAAATACTAAAAAATCTTAAAAACAATTTGTATTTTTCATAACAATACAAACCAGTCTTTTATAAGGGTTTATTCCCAAATCGTTTGGCTACAACCAGAATGAAAGAATTCTTTGGATGCTGGTAACAATGTGTGGTTATCAGCTGTTTACCCAGACTGCAGACAAGTGCTGGACCTCATCAAGGCTGTTCAATTTTATCACGGTCAAGATTTGAGGGGTTGGATGAGGGGGGACATTAAAACAAATGACTTTAGGTTTGTATAGTTAGGAAAATACAAAATATTTTTAAAAATTTGTAATTTGTTCCTACACATTACAATCTGTCATCATTTATATGGGGAGTCTTCCTTAGGTGGGAAGAAGTCTGTAGAGTTCAACAGGGATTTCATTATCCCTAACCCAGCTATACAGTATACTAATGATAACTGAGACCGGTTCATATGAGTAGTCTAGATATCTGCCTCATGGTAAAATAGAAGTCATTGACTTAACTAGGTTTATATTTGATTAGAAAAAGATAATTGTATTGCAACTTAATCTAACATATAACTAGTTATCACATGGAAATTCTTACTTGTACAACGGTCCCTTCCAAGCAGGTACTGTACTCCTGGTTAAGGCATATCAAGGCAGAGGTAAAGGGGGCAGGAACTTATTCATTCCATTTGCACATCCATTTATTCTGAGAATAACCAATCATGTGATATAAGTTGGTTGCTCTGTAAGGGCATGCCCTAACCTATCTGTTGAACAGCCCCTATCGGACCTAAAGAGAAAGTGTCTGGTGATCTATAGGTACAGTCCTTAAGATAGTGAGCCGTAAAAGTGGTCTGTCTTTTCCAGACCCCTTGCACTAAGGACTTGGGCTGCTGAGTGGCTATTAGAGAATGCTAGGGTTGCAGCAACACTAAGTATATCGTGAGCTCTATGAGGGGCACCAGATGCTGTTTCTCCAGAGGATTTTGAAGCTTTAAGGATAAGGATAACTTCCCTCAACCAAAACGAGATTGATTTTGGTTACTTTCTTCTTATGACCCGTACTCAAAAATAGGTTAGGTATTTTAGGACAATATAGAGCAATTATCTTCAGATAATGTTGGACTGCTATAACAGGACAATGTAACAGACTGTCCGGATCAGAAGTTACCTCTTTAATAACCGAGGTAAAATCTGTTGTCTAAATTTGAAGGATTTTGGGCCTTGCCACAAACTTGGGAACAAAGGTAAAGGACAGGCATTTTCATCCCCTAGAGTGTAATAGACAAGATAAACCATGACGTTCACTCACTCTTTTTGAGAAGGCTACCGTCTTTAAGATAAGATCTCTATCAGAAGCCTGATGACGAAGTTTGTAAGATGCCATCGTGAGGGACCTTAGAACCTTAATCACACTCCAAACTGAGGCTTTAGTTCTCGGTGACAGCAGGATTGCTCGAAGCTTTTAATCACAGCTGACTGTTCCCACGAAGAGGGGAGATAGATTCCTTTCGATTTGAAGGGAATACTGTAGTGGACTCAAGTGAAGCATTACTCCTTCTACAACACCAATCGCAGAAAAGTGACCACATTGATCGACAGACTGCTGCAGAGGACTTACGGACGTATCCCTAAGGTTGCTTCGCAGTTGGTCTCAAAAAGCCTTTCCCTCCAGAAAAGGTGCTGGCTAACCTCCATCCATGAAGAGAGAGGCAATGGAATGCAAGGTGCAAATTTTTCACGTTGGATGTTCCACCAGAAGATCAAGAAGGTCCGGGTACCACTCCACAAGCTATCAGTGTTACTCTCACATTTTCTGATGCCCTTGCTTACCCCTTACTTTGTCCAGGACCTGACAAATCAGGCAGAACAGGGGAAAGCCGTAAAAAGTCCACCCCCATCCCAATGGTGTTGAAATGTCTCCTACATTGCCACACCTGGATCTGGAACTGGAGAGCAATACACAGGGAGTTTGTGGTTCAGATGGATTACAAACATGTCCAATGTCGGGGAACCCTACAAAGTCAAAACACTCATTGTCATTTGAGGGAGCAAAGACTATTCTGAACCAACTGCTGTTCCCAATTAGCTCAGACTGTTGGCTATTACATATTTTTTACCAGGAATAAATGGGAAAGGAGAGCAGAGGTTCAGAATGGTCAGATTGTCGGCTATTACGCTCCTTTTACCAGGAATACAGCGGAAAGGAGAAAAGTTTATTTGCACCCCTCCATGGATGGATCGCCGCTACTAGATACTCAGCATCCTAGTTTGTTAACGTGAGTTACTAGAGTCAAGTTGTCACTCATCAAACACAACAAAGTGACCTTTCAACATTTTGAAAGTGGAGTAATGCCAGGTAAGACACTTTCATCTCTAGGTAACTGATATGGAGGGTCTTGTCATTATGTGACCACATCCCTGAAATTTGCACTTCCCATGGGTGAGCTTCCCAGCATTGCCTGGAGGCATCAGGGAAGAGAAGAAACTCTGGAGGAGGAACTTAGAGTGGGATTCCGGCTAATAAGTTCTCCTCCTTCAACCACCACTGGAGATTTATTCTCGCTTCTTGAGGACCTTCACCCGAGTTGAAGAAGGGTGTGAAACTTGCACAACTTATGCTTTAATGTTTACTGCAGTGAACGAATGTGCATCCTCTCGAAGGAAATTAACATCAAGGGAAGTGAGATGGCCTATGAGCCTCTTCCAAGAATGACCTAGGAGAGCTACACTTTTGAGAAAGGGAGCTGGCACTTGTCTAAGTCTTAGTACTTTGTCTGAAGATGGATATGCTCTGTCTTGGCCCAAGTCTAAATCCATGCCTAGGTAATGAAGACGACTCTGAAAATCGAGACTAGACTTCTCTAGATTCAATTAGAGAAGAGGACTAGGATGAGCCTCTGAATCCACATAGAATTTTCTGTCTTGACAAACAAGGAGGAGGCAGTATACAAATCCTACTGGATTGTAAGGAATTTTACACTGCAGACAACTGTTTGTTTAAAAGCTCCAGTGTCTCTCGTCTGAACAGAGTCAGGTATTCTGCTACTGAAAAAATTTTGTCTATAGTTGTACCCCTTGGGCGTCGAGGGATCACCGTGATCTTACAGGCCTCTAATCAGGTTCATTATCTTCATAGAGTGAAGCTGGATCTTCCAATGGAGATACCATGGTGGTATCCAGGATAACCTATGGGGACAGTTCAGAGGACACGTCTATAACAACTGGTGATGATGTAGATGGTCTGTGATCCTGTCGAGGAACTACCAGGCTAGGTTCTTGCTTAAAAACCTGTCTGAAATTTTCCCCGTTACACTGAGCATCTTTATATTCTTTCTTCAAGCAAGAACCATTAACTAAAAATCTAAAAAGGAATGAGGAGAGCCTTGATTTCTACAAGAGACAGGGTCTGTCAAAATAAATCTGAAAAAACGATGGTTCGTTTCTCAATCAGAACTGGATCTGTGGGGAAAAATAAAAAATATCTGTCGGGAATGGGCCATATGAGCGCTTACGCTTAGGGACAGAATAACATGGGTGAGAAGTCAGACCTTCGCTTCTGATGGGAAAGTTGATCCCCTGAGGTTGAGTTCACAGCCACACTAGGAATAGGCGGGTAAGGTTCCGCAATCTTTTTCCTATCAAAACTCTAAAAATTAGAATTTTCTTGTTTTCTGGATGTTTTAAAGGCTTAGGAACAAGTTTAGTCAGGCATCAGAAGCACCATTGGCATTTGGTTTTGCATGAACCAAAGACTGCGAAAACACAGCCACCTGTCTGCCAACAAAACCAGTGAAAGAGCAAACGAAAGTGGGAACAAAAGATGGATATGACAGTATAAGAGGGGATAGGTAAAGATATGACAGTATAAGGGGGGGTAGGTAAAGATACGACTGTGTAAGGGGTAGGTAAGGATACAATAGTACTGTATAAGGATACAACAGTATAAGGGATGGGTAGGTAAGGATACGACAGTATAACGGATGGGTAGAAAAGGCTACGACAGTAGAAGGGATGGGTAGAAAAGGCTACGACAGTAGAAGGGATGGGTAGAAAAGGATACAACAGTATAAGGCATGGGTAGAAAAGAATATGACAGCATAAGGGGGTGGGTAAGGATACGATAGTATAAAGGTGGTTAGGTAAGGATACGATAGTGTAAGGGGGTAGGTAATGATACGACAGTATAAGGGGGTTAGGTAAGGATATGACAGTATTAGGGTGGTAGTTAAGGATGTAATAATATAAGGAGATACCTAAGGATATGACAGCATAAGGGGGGTAGCTAAGGATAAGACAGTATAAGAGGGGTAAGTATGGATATGACAGTACTGTATAAGAGGGGTAAGTATGGATATGACAGTATAAGGGGGGGTAGGTAAGGATACAACCTTATAAGGGGGGTAGGTAAGGATAGGACCTTATAAGGGAGGTAGGTAAGGATACGACCTTATAAGGGGGGTAGATAAGGATACGACAGTATTAGGGTGTTCAGAAAGGATACAACAGTATAAGGGTGTCAGGTAAGGATACAACAGTGTAAGGGACGTAGGTAAGGATACGACAGTATAAGGGGGGTAGGTAAAGATATGACAGTGTATAAGGTGGGTTGGTAAGGATATGACCAAATAAGGGGGTAGATAAGGATATGTCAGTACAGTATAAGGGGATACTTATGAGTGTTCGGGGTAGGTAAAATACGACAGTAAAAGAGGGGGATAGATAAGGATACGACAGTACAAGAAGAGTAGGTAAGTATACGGCTGTCTAAATGGTGGTGGTCGCAGTAGGTAGTAAGGCTAAAGCTCTCAAGTTAGGTTAGGTGGAGAATTTTAGGTTAATTGGCATTCTTGTTTGTTTCCTTTACAATGTAGTTTTTCAGTCATAACTTTTTAAATTGTGATACTTTGACAATACTTACACAAGCCACATATTTTTCTAATTTGTGATCTCACATTTACAATACCTTTCTGACAATTATCATTGTTTCTAATCACTCATTTTTGGCATTTCTCCACCCATAAACCACAACTTTCCACTGGGATCCCGCCAAAACTCTTAAACAGGTGGCTTGCCCCAACAGTCATGGTCAGAGATGGATAAAACGCAAGACAGCGAGTGGGAAATATATATGGTTTGTGTAATTGGCTAGAAATTAAAGTACTGTATATTTCCCGATTGGGGCAGACAGTATGGAATTCCAGTAGTTGACAAAGGGAAAAAAACACAAGAAAATCACCAAACCTAACCTAGGACGTATCCTTACCTTCTTACCCACCGAGGTGAGACTGCGACCGCCATATCCTTACCTTGACCTAAGACAAAGTCTCAACCCTGTGTTTGCTTACCATCTGGTTTCACTTCTGGTAAGGTAACACTAAATCTTATTTCATAAATCGTAAAACTACCTTCGTAGTATTGTATTTCGGACAAAGATAGACCTTTTTTCCCGTAAAGAAATTCAATTTGCCGCGTAATAAGAATTTTACTCTCGTTCCAAGCAACTAAATATATCCCTTGGACCAGAACTGAATTCTTGACATTGAAATAACATTTATCTACACAATTGTTTGTTTCAAAGGAAACTGACCTTCATTTCTATTGGAAAGAAAACAAGAATCATGGGACCTGTGCGACTCTGGGGTTTATGAAAAGGGGAAAACGAAAATCCCAACTTAAATAAACCAATCTGACCTGACTTAACCTCGGGATCTATCCTCCTCCTTTACTGGAGGGAGGGGGTTGTCCATCTCAAACTATCAACCCTATCGACTGCTGATCTCACCTACGATATAGTATCACTTCAAAAACCTTTCAATGCACTACTTATGTTACTACACTAGGGCTAATACCTATACCTTATCAAAAATAAGGTGCAGATAGTAAAATGAGAAAATTCAATATTCTTATTGCTTAAACTGTAATAATTCTATTCTCACTTCAAATAAAAAATGATCGAAAATTATTTTGCATCCCTAACTCTCTATTCACCATAACTATAAAATGAGAGATTTCGCTATCTGTTGTGTTAGTCATTTTTGGTGATCATTGTGCAGCATTCAGAAGGCAAAGGATAAAAATACAAGAACCATCGTGAGTTCTATTATAGTTACAGACAGAAAAAGGTTTTCTACAATAAGACAGGTGTACCAATAAGAAAATAAAAAAGTCTGTTTTCTTGGAAAATGAGTTATTTTCAATGCAAATAAAAACTTAATTATCTAAGAAATAATAATCAATGAGGTCAGCGTGAACAGCTCAGCACGTACTGCTTGCCATTACATAGGAGCTTGGTGTTTTTCTTTTTCAGCGAGCGAAGCGAGCGCACGGCGGAGCAAAAGCCATTAGATTTCTAGAAAAATATCCCCATTCTTAGATCAAACGGGTTTTTGGTTTATCTGGTTTGAAATGAAGGTCAAATTCAGTGACCGCACATTATTAACTACAGGAAAAACTACCTTTTATGTTCAAAATGTTGTTCTGTCCATAACTATAATTTTACAGAGTATACATAAAATGTTCAGAGAGCCTTTGTATATCAGTGGCCAATTTTTCCAGCATGGATTAAAAAAGGACATTAACTAACCTAACCTTTCACCCTCCCCCCCCCCCACAACCTAACATACAAGCCATGTCCTTACCTACTTACCTAACGGGAGAGGGGGGGGGGAACAGCTACTGGTGACCCCCCTTACACTGCCGTATTTTAAGTTAGACATAATAATACATACAGGTGGCCGCTAAGATACATACACCCCATGTTCAGTACAGTATATGAAATGTTATGGGCACAACAAGATTTACTTCAGAATACTCACCTTCTGCTCTTTTCCTCTTTAGTTTTGCCTCTTCAGACTCTTCTTCCGCTTCCTCTTCCTCCTCCTCCTCTTCGTCGTCCCCTGCAGGAGGCTCCTCCTCATCTACTTCCATAGAGTCTGTCTCAGGGGTGGGCGACTTATCTTTTTCCTTACGGGGCTCTTCCTTCGCTTGGGTCTTCTTGACTTCTTCCTCTGGTTCCTTCGCCTTTGGAACCTCCTTCACAATTACTTCCTTCTTTGGGGGTTTTACTTCCTTCTTCACTTCCACTTCTTTCTCCTCTTCCTCCTCGTCTTCGTCTTCCATGTCATCCAGTTCTTCTTCGTCGGAGCTCTCCTGGACTTTTTTCTTCGGCTTTTTCTGTTTTTGCTTTTTACCCTTCGGTTGGATTTTTGGTGCGAACTCCTCCTCGGCATCACTGGCCACCTCCAGATTGATCATCTTCTCGACCAGCTTATCATCCTCGTCTTCCCAGTCATCGTCTTTCTTCCCCTTTTTCTTCTTTTCCTTTTTCTTCTTGAGTTGCTTGCCTGGGGTCTTGTCTTCGAATTTCGACTCGTCCTCACTGTTGCTCACCTTGTTGATATCGATGACTTTATCATCATCATCATCACTCCAGTCATCTTTCTTCCCCTTTTTCTTTTTCCCTTTCTTCTGAGAATTATCAACCTGCTTAGGGGTATTGGACACCTCGTCATCACTCACGTCATTCTTACCCCTTCCCCCTTTCTTTTTCTTACCCTTTTTCTTCCCATCATCATCATCATTTACAGTCGTATTTATTACCTCCTCTTCGCTATCTTCATGCTTATTCTTGCCTTTCTTTTTCTTGTTTTTCTTCTGTGAAGCAGTGACAGATGGAACACTTTCGTCATCGCTGTCCACTATCTTGGCCTTAGTTTTCGTCTCTTCTTGGTCAGACTCCCAATCATCCTTGTTCTTGCCCTTCTTTCCTTTCTTGGGAGGCATTGTGCACTATTAATTCACTAATTATAATAACAATAATACGCCAATGACCTGATTTTTTGGTCACGGCACAAACACAGTGGTGTTAGTTTGTGCCTTGATGGCGAAAGGAAAGTTTATACTTTACTTCGGACTAAAATTTTGTCGAAAAATTCTAATAATTGTATCATTTATTGCTAAATATTTTCATTCATAAATTAAATTTCATATTTAAAACTATCATAAAAATAATCTAAGATCTTGAAATAAACAAAAATCTCAACAAAAATATTTAACTAAACTTTATAACTATGATGAACGCATCCTGACTTTTCTTTACTTATTCCCATTTATTATTGCCGTAATCATTATTGCGTCATATGATTCATTGTAGATTCAAAATTAGAATAAAGTTCAAACATCTTTCAAAGTTACTTCAGAAAGTTCAAGAAAGGTAAGGTACCTAGAGATATGTACTCAAAGGCGGGAAATGTGAATTCACACTATTTTCTGCACAATGAAATAGGTGACTCAGGGGCGTTCATTTTGAGAATTGTCCCTCATGTCCGTATTTAAGATATGTATCATCATCTCCTCGTACGCCTATTGGCGTAAAGGGCCTCGGCCAGATTTGACCAGTTGCCTCTATCTTGAGCTTTTAAATCAATACTTCGCCATTCATCACCTACTTCACACTTCATCGGATTCAGCCATGTAGGACTGGGTCTTCTCACTCTTCTAGTGCCTTGTGAAGCCCAGTTGAAAATTTGGTGAACTAATCACTCTTGGGGAGTGCAAAGAGCATGCCCAAACCACCTCCATCTACCCCTCATCCACATATGGCACTCTAGTAATCTCTCTTATAGTTTCATTTATAATCCTGTCCTGCCATTTAACTCCCAATATTCTTCTGAGGGCTTTGTTCTTAAATCTACAAAATCTGTTGAATATTGTTTCATTGTCTTACCATGACTCGCTATGTATATATATATATATATATATATATATATATATATATATATATATATATATATATATATATATATATATATATATATTTGCTCCTACCCCTATTGATGCAAAGGGCCTCGGTTAGATTTTGCCAGTGACCTCTATCTTGAGCTTTAATTGAATACTTCTTCATTCATCAACCCATTCTTCGCACTTCATAGTCCTCAGCCATGTGGGTTTGGGTCTTTCAACTCTTCTAGTACCTTGTGGAGAACAGCTGAACGTTTGGTTAATTACCTCTCTTGGGGAGTGCAAAGAACATGCCCAAACCACCTCCATCTACCCTTCATCATGATCTCATCCACATATGGCACTCGAGTAATCTCTCTTATAGTTTCATTTCTAATCCTGTCCTGCTATTTAACTCCCAATATTATTCTGAAGGCTTTGTTCTCAAATCTACTAAATCTATTGGAGATTGTTTCATTGTCATAACATGACTCATGTCCATAGAGTAACACCGATCTCACTAAACTGATATATAGTCTGATTTTTAAATGTAATTTCAGGCGATTTGATTTCCAATTTTTTTCTTAACCTAGCCATTGTCTGATTTGCTTTGTCTAACCTTTCACTAAACTCTCATTCTAAAGACCCTGTATTGGCGATCATAGTACCTAAATACTTTAATGATTCTACCTCATTAATCTTTTCTCCTTCCAATGATATCTCATCTTCCATTGCATACTCCATTCTCATCATCTCTGTCTTTCTTCTATTTATCCTCAGCCCAACTTCTTGTAATATTTCATGCATTCTGGTAAGCAAGCATTGCAAATTCTGTGGTGTTCAGCTAACAAAACAGCATCATCAGCATACTCTAGGTTTTCTAAATTCCTATCACCAATCCAGTCCAATCCTTCTCCACCATCTCTGACTGTTCTATGCAATACAAAATCCATGAGGAGGATAAACAACATAGGTGAAAACACATTCCCTTGGAGTACTCCGCTGTTCACTGGAAATTCATTTGATAAGCCCCAATTAACATTAACTTTGCACTTGCTATGCTCATGAATAGACTTAATCAAATTTAACATATACAGTATATGAGAAATTCCATAATAACACAGGGCTCTCCATAAAATTGGCCGGTGCACACTATCAAAGGCTTTTTCATAGTCCACAAATGCGATCAAAATGGGATTTCTATATTCTATGCATTGCTGTACATATCTCAAAATGAAAATTTGGTCAGTGCAATTTCTACCTTGTTCAGTTCTTAGCTTTTCATCAATCTTTCTCTCCAGTCTCTTTAGACTAAGCATACTATATATTTTCATAACAACTGACGTAAGTGTTATGCCTCTGCAATTATTGCAATCAATCAGGTCTCCTTTTTTATATTTTCATAGCTTCGACTTTAAACACACTGAATTCATTCGTGGGCACATCAATGTCTTCATCGGCTTCAGCTTTATCTATTAAATTAATCTCTTCATATTACCTATTCATTACCTCACTACAGTAGTCCAACCAACGTTGTCTTTCTTCATCTTCTGTTGCTATAACAGAGCCATCTCTCTTTTTGATGGGTACATGCTTCTTCTTCTTCTTTGCCCCAGTCGAGATTTCATTAATAATTATATGAACAATTCTTACACCACTGCCAGTTCCTAAATTCACAGCTTTGTCAGCCTCATCTGCTTTACTGTCAAAATATTCTCTCCAGTCATTCCTGGCTTTTCTTTTGACCCCACTGTCAATACTGGAATACTTAACATGCTCTACTTTGTAATTTTCATAATTTCCTCGAAAACTTTCAACAATCAATTTCTATTTTTGTATCCCAAGTATCGTTGGATATTCATGGCTTTCTTGTAACTGTGTCCCAAGACCACACCATTCTTCATTAATTGTCTGTTCTTCGTCTCTTAAAGTCTCTAAAACTGCAAATCGATTCCTACATTCAATTGCAAATGTTTCTCTATGCCCTTTTTCTAAAAGCTTAGTTCTGTTAAACCTAGGTATTCTATCTATCTTTCTGTTCGGTGCTTTCAGTTTTAATTTCAGTGTGGCAATGAGGAGCTGGTGATCACTACCAATAACTGCACCTCTATAGCTTTTTACATTTCTTAGAGCCCCCATTCTCTCTTTATTAATGTCTATGTGATATATCTGATTTTTGTAATTGTCACATGGTGAAGTTCATGTATTCTTATGAATGTTCTTGTGTTGGAAAAGAGTACCTCCAATGACACGATTGTTTGCTGAACAGAAACTTATAAAATATGCTCTATTTTCATTTGTAACTTCGCCAAGACCCTCGACATCCATCACATTCTCTATCCCTTGATTATTTCTTCCAACTTTAGCATCGAAGTCACCAATCACAATTTTCATATCTCTCTCTGGGATCTCATCTATTACACTCTGCAGTTCTTCATAGTATTCATCTTTCCTTTCTTCAGGAGAATCGCTTGTTGGGGCATAGCAAACTACAATACTCATATTGCACTACTTTGATTTGAACTTTGCTAGTAACAATCTATTTACAGCTCTCCACTCGGTTAATGCATTTTCTGCTCTTGGTGTCATCATTCCTACCCTTTCTCTTCCAACTCCATCTGATCTTCTTGAGTAGATATATATATTGCCTTAGTCTAATGTTCCCTCACCAATCCCCTTACAACGTGTTTCAGTTAGGGCCAATATATTCAAACTAAACTTCATAAATTCACTCTCCCCTTGCTGCAACTTCCCAATGTGAATCATGGTTATAACATTCCAATTACCAATCTTCAATATATATATATATATATATATATATATATATATATATATATATATATATATATATATATATATATATGTGTGTGTGTGTGTGTGTGAAGATATCTATGAAAACGTGACTCAAGTTTCATTTGTTTTGGATGATTTCAATGCTAAAGTAGTTCAAAAGAAGAGAAGAGAATCAGTAGTACATAAATTTGGGGTAAGCACAAGAAATGATGGTGGAGACGTACGTAGACTTTGCTTTAAAAATAACGATCCTAAAATCATGAACACTTTTTATAAAAAGAAACATAAAAGGGATATGGAAAAGCACAAATGGAGAAAAGAAATAGATTTTATTCCCAGTGAAAAAGTTAATTCAGTTACAGAAGTATCAGTGTTAAACAAGTTAAAGGCAAGCGATCATAGAATGGTGAGAAGCAACATTTTTTCCTGATCTAATGAAAGAAAGAGAAAATAATCTTAAGAAATAAACTAAACGTTCCTTTAATAAGAGAAATATCTGATGAGTATAGATTGGCAATTCAAAATAGATACTCTAGCTACATGATGAAATGGAAGCTAGTAAAAAAAGAACTAATTTAATAAGAAAAAATATTGGAATCAGCACAAGAGATAGGTGAAAAAGTTCCTAAATAAGATCAAGGAAAACTATTATTATTATCATTATTATTATTATTACTAGCCAAGCTACAACCCTAGTTGGAAAAGCAAGATGCTATAAGCCCAAGGGCTCCAACAGGGAAAAATAGCCCAGTGAGGAAAGGAAATAAGGAAATAAATAAATGATGAGAATAAATTAACAATATATCATTCTAAAAACAGTAACTGCGTCAAAACAGATATGCCTATATAAACTATTAACAACGTCAAAAACAGATATGTCATATATAAACAATAAAAAGACTCATGTCAGCCTGGTCAACATAAAAAATTTGCTCCAACTAATCAGAAAACATCAAAGAACCTAACAAAGAAGACTCTGGAGAAGAGGGTAAAATCCAAGAGAGGAAATAGAATTAGCAGAAGTATCCAAATCAATAAACAAACTAAAATCCCAAGACATTCATAAACACAATCAGACCAAAAATGAGGAAACACTAAAAAGGAAGAAGCATAAAATTGATGGAAAGAAGACTTTTTGTTTGAAAGAATGAAAGCGGAAATATTATCACCAATAGAGATAGAGTGATAAGAATTACAGAGGAATTCCATACAATGTTATACAATAATGATATAAGAAATAACTTTGCCAATAGAAATAATGAAACACCTGAGCTGGTATCAAACATAACAGTATAGAAAGTAAGGAAAGCATTGAACGGCATAAAAAGAGGCGAAGCAGTATGAGAAGATTGCCTAACAATTGATTTGATAATAAATGGAGATTTCATGGCAGTAGAACTGCCTGAACTCTACACCAAATGTCTGCAATAATGCTTTACACCTACACCTTGGAAAAAAAACTTTATCATTATACTAATTCACAAAAAGGGAGACATTAAAGACTTGAAAGATTACCGGCAAATAAGTTTACTCTCCATTATATAAGAAATATTTACAAAGATCATATTGGGCCAATTAGAAAGACAGCTAGACTTTAATTAACCAAGAGAGTAGGCAGGCTTTAGATGTGGGATTTAACAACTGCCAATATCCATGTAATTAACCAGCTAATGGAAAAAATGACAAACACTATGTAAGGCATTTATAGGCTATGAGAAAGCTTTTGATTCTGTCAAAACATCAGCAGTAATGAAAGGTCTTAAAAGACAAGGAATACATGAGTCTCATGTTGGAACACTTGAAGATATCTATACAAGAAGTACAGTTATCATAAAACTACATGAAGATACTGTTGTGAGAAAATTCTGATTGAGAAAGGACTTGAACAGGGGTACCTTGTCTCTTCAAAATCATTCACAAAAGGCCTAGATTTTAAAAATCTATATTTGGAAAATGTAGGAATAAATACTAATGGTACATACCTTAACAACTTTAGAATTGCAGATGAAATAGTTCATGGGAGGAATTACAAAAGATGATTGATTTGAAAAGAGAAAGCAGAAATATAGGACTGAATATCAATACGAGTAAAACTAAGATAATGTTCAATTAAAATGAAGAGACAACAAATAAGGGTTATGGACAAACCTCTAGAGATTGTTGATAAATATGTATGATAAGGACAAACAGTAAGTATTTACTAAAGACACGAGACTGAAATTAAAAGAAGGGTAAGCATAGGATGGAGAGCTTTCGGTAAACAAAAAAAGAGATTATGAAAAGTAAAGTGTCACTTTCCCTGAAAAGAAAAGTATCTATTCAGGTGGTCATACCAGTATTAACTTATGCATCAGAAACTTGGAGCCTTACTAAAGCATTAAAACCTAAGCTAGTTATAACTCAAAGGGCTATGGAAAGAATAATGATGGGAATGACACTAAGAGACAGAAAAAGAACTACAAGGATACGAGAGCAAACTAAAGTAGAGGATATTCTAACAAAATTTAAGGAAAAGAAATGGACTTGAGTAGGACATTTAATGAGAATGGCAGATAATAGATGGTCATTAACAATAATAGAATGGGTCCCTAGAGATTGCAGAAGAAGCAGGGGAAGGAAGGGAAGACTATGGATTGATGAACTAAGAAAGTTTGCTGGTGTGGACTGGTATAGAAAAACCATAAACAGATGCAAGTGGAAGGACATGTCTAAGACCTTTGGTCTGCAGTGGACTAGTAATGTATGATGATGATGATATATATATATATATATATATATATATATATATATATATATATATACATACATAAAAAAATATATGGGAATGAGTGTATATCTATTCTTATGAAATGAACAAAACAAAACAAGGCAGTGAAAGCCAAAGGTCTTGATAGATCAACTGATCTATATAAATTCATTGCTCAAGTTTAACACTGGAACCAGAAGCTGACATTAAGCACATCTATACTTATAGAAAGAGAATGAATGAGGAGTTAACTGAATTAGGAATGAAAGTAAAAAAAAAAAAGATGTTAAGTAAAAAGCAAACTTTTTCCCTTGACTCGCAAGGTCTTAAGTTTATCTTCCTATGAAGGATTGTCTGTGGGGAGCATTTAAATGGCTTTACATACACCTACAGTAGATCTGACAGTCCTGCCTTCTCCACCTGGTCCCTCTAGAGCAACCTTAGTAAGATAAATGTGCTGTAGTTACACTATGAGGTAAAAGTTAGTAGAGGTTGGACAACAAGATGGAAGTAGGACGATATAAAGGTTAGTGCAGTTAAGGGCAGAATGAACACTACAAAGATCCTTTATTAAAGCCTGTATCACACAGTGTGAGGTACACTGGCATAATAAACACTCTGGAAAAAAAAAAGAGTAGGCATGATTTACCCAAGGAAGATGGACATGGTTGAGAAATTAGGTGAAACTGTAATGCTAGACAACATTGGACATGTTAATTAATTTTAGAGAAAATGGCTATTTGTCAAATCAATATACTTGATTACCAGTGAGCGCTATATTTACAACACGGTTAATGCTGCATATGAAAATGAGCCTGTAAGGACAGTGAGACAAGCGTCACCAAGATCAACTGATACTTTATTTGAATGCGCACGGAAATACATTACAAGGTGCGGACGGAAACGTAGGATTACGTTGGCGCCAAATCAGATTGAAGTGCCCGCCAAAATATGTGTTTTCTTACACTTACAAATATATGAATTATGGGTTAACAAAAACATGTTATGAAACGATACATATATCAAAATGTAGCTCTGGTAGAGCGGAATATATATACATAGGACACCACAGTGTGGCGAAGAGAGAATTTAAATAAATAAGTAGTTTGTCGATTTTCTGGACGACGAAGGGATCGGTGTCCTTACAAGTACTCCCCCCCAAGACATCGGGCGGCGTAGAGGGCTGATGATTAATCTTCGTATCTCTTCGGGCGTCGGAGGGTTCCTCTTGTTTTTGAACGGAGGGGCGCGCTGGCGGTCGGTGTAAGGATCTCTTCCTCTTGACGTCGTTTGATGATTTTTCCTTCGTTGGGCGGCTTGTTTTGTGGCGGAACTCTGGGTCTGCCAGGTCCAGCGGAGGCGGTGTCGCTTCCTTCGAGAAACGCTGGTTTCACGCGGTCTATTGAGACCCAGTCCTCTTGGCCATGGACGTCGAGAAGGAAGGCTTTCGGTGTCTTTTTAATAACCCGGTAGGGACCTCGATAAGGTCTAGTCAGTGGTTGTCGATGAGCGTCGACACGGACGAAAACGTACTTACAGTCATCCAGGCTTTTTGGCTTGAAGTGCTTGGTTCTGTCCTGGTAAGTTTTGAGACACGGCCTGAACTTCCTGGCGATGTCCCTTAGGTGATCCAGCTGCGTGTCGTCGGTTGATGAGGGAAAGAATTCGCCAGGAACTGCGAGCGCTTCCCCGTAAACTTTTTCGGCGGGGGAAGGTTCGCCGTCTGCGCGAGGGGCGGTGCGAAAGCCGAGGAGTACCCAAGGAAGTCGTGATTTCCAGTCCCCGTCGGTGCAGCTCGCCATCAGGGACGCCTTGAGGGCGCGGTGCGTTCTTTCGACCATGCCGTTTGCCGCGGGGTTGTATGCCGTGGTGCTGTGGAGCGTCGTCCCCATCAGGTTCGCCAAAGCAAGCCATATTTCTGAGAGGGGCCTCTGTCAGTCGTGATGTCGTCAGGAACGCCAAACCTGCTCACCCAGCTTGACAGGAGGGCTTCGGCACATGCTTGAGTCGTAGCTTCGGCACATGCTTGAGTCGTAGCTTCGGCACATGCTTGAGTCGTAGCTTCGGTCATCGGCGATGCCTCCAACCACCTCGTGGAGCGATCGATGATTGTAAGTAGGTAGCGAGCGGATCCGGAAGGGGGCAATGGTCCCACAACGTCGATGTGTATATGTCCGAAACGTCTTTTTGGCTGGGGAAAATCGCCCACCCCCGATTCGGTGTGACGGCTGACCTTGCTTGACTGGCAGTTGATGCATGACCTCGCCCATTCCCGGGCGTCCTTTTTTATCCCTGGCCAGACAAACTTTTCAGACAGAAGGCGAGCGGTGGTGCGTCCTGAGGGGTGCGAAAGTCCATGGATGATATCGAATATTTTCCTTCTGCAGGAGGCTGGTACCCAGGGACGAGGGCGGCCCGTGCTGGTGTCGCAAAGAATAGTTACTCCTGCTGGTCCGAGGGGAACCGCACTTATCTTGAGCGCGGATGGCTCCGTCAGGTGAACCTGTGCTTCTCGGTCGGTGCGTTGTTCGGTTGCGAGATTGGCGTAGTCGATTCCCAGGTGGATCGCGTCAATTTCAATCCTTGAAAGGGCGTCCGCGACTGGGTTTTTCTTTCCTGGGACGTAATGTATGGTGCACCCGAATTCGGCGATTGATGCGAGATGACGTTGTTGTCGGGATGACCATGCGTCCGTTGATTTCGCAAAGGCGTGGACGAGGGGTTGATGATCCGTTGCAATCGTGAAGGGGGTACCCTCCAAGATGTGCCTGAAGTGGCGGACGGCGAGGTAGACGGCGAGGAGTTCCCTATCGAAGGTGCTCTATCTTGTTTCGGCGGGTTACAATTTCTTGCTGAAGAATGCCAGCGGTCGAGGAGAACCATCGACGAGTTGCTCAAGCAGAGCCCCGCAGGCGACGTTGCTGGCGTCGGTCGTTAGTCGCAGGGGCGCGTCGTCGTCAAAATGAGCCAGGGTGGTGGCATTCGCAAGGGCATCCTTCGTCCGAGCGAATGCCTGTTGCTGGGGCAAGCCCCACTCGAGTTTTTTTGCTTTTCTTTTCAGGACGTCGTCGAGGGGTGACAGGGTTTGTGCGATGTTGGGGATGAAGCGCCTGTAGTAATTGACCATTCCCAAGAACTCCTGAAGTTGGCGAATGGTCGTAGGTATTGGGAACTTCCTGATGGCGTCGACTTTGGTTGTCATGGGTTTTACCCCGCGCGAGGATATACGGTGACCAAGGAAATCCACTCCCTCCGCACCGAACGTACATTTGTCGAAGCGTACGACTAGGCCGTTCTCCTTTAGGCGCTTTAGGACGGTGCGGACGTGTCCCCGGTGTTCCTCCTTGGTTTTGAGAATATCAGGATGTCGTCGACGTAGCAGACGCAGAAAGGTAGGTCACCCAGAATGCTATCCATTAGTCGTTGGAAGGTTGCCCCGGCGTTGCGTAGACCGAAGGTTGAGTATGCGAAGGTGTAGGATCCGAACGGCGTTACAATGGCAGTTTTCGGGATATCTTCCGGGAATACGGGGACCTGGAAGTAAGACTTGAGAAGGTCCATCTTGGTAAAAAACTTTGCGCCGTGCAACGCGTTCGTTAGGTCCTGCATTTTGGGCAGTGTGTAGTGATCGGGCGTTGTGATGAGGTTGAGGCGCCTGTAGTCGCCGCAAGGTCTCCAGGACCCGTCCGGCTTTTTAACCATGTGCAGGGGTGATGCCCAGGGGCTCGATGCTTTCTTACAGATACCCATGCGTTCCATGTCCTCGAAGGCGCGTTTGGCATCCTTCAGTTTCTGAGGCGGGAGGCGGCGGAATTTGGCGTGAGTGGGAGGTCCTGTCGTTGTGATGTGGTTGTATATACCATGCTTGGACGGGGAACCTGGCGAGTGTCGGAGCTCGGGCTTGAAAACCTCGGGAAACTCTCGTAGGAGGTCGGCGTAGGGGTGCGTTGTTACGGCGGATACGGACATTGTTGCAGGGCCGTGTTCTAGGGCACGAGACTGGCAGGTTCCCGTGTCGATGAGACGTCTGTTAGCGACATCGACGAGGAGTCCATGGTGGGCGAGGAAATCCGCACCGAGGAGGGGGCGATTGACGTCGGCGATAGCGAAGGGCCAAGAATACGAACTGCCCATGATAGATATCTTGAGGGTCTTGATTCCATAGCACCGTATGGGAGATCCGTTGGCGGCGATGAGTGAGGGAGCGTTTTTGTCGGGACCACGGTCTAGGTCGGACTTCGAAGGAGGGAACGTTGACTGCATTGCGCCAGTGTCCACCATGAGTCTACGGTTGGAAATGGTATCGAGGATACAGAAACCAATCTTGTTATGGTTAACTGTGGCCGCGATGGTGGCAGGTGGATGCTTCTGGCGTCGTCTTCTAGGGAAACTGCATGGTGCTCTACATTTCTTGGTGTCACTGCCGAACTGTTGGTGGTAGAAGCACCATGCTGGGTTAGGCCTAGGGTTTGGTCGCGTCGGTTGCGGTGGTTTCTTTCTTGATAGAATGTTGATCTCATCGTCCTCGAGGGCCATTGCCGAGGAGTCTATGGAAGAGCAGCTGCTGAAGGAGGAGAACGGAGGCGGTGTTGACAATGATGCTCCGAGGCGAGATGCTTTGGAGGCCTCGTGGAGCTTCTGAGCCTTCGACAGGAGTTCGTTCATCGGGAGCGTGTCGGCGTCTGTCAATTGGGCCCGTACGCCCTGTGGTAGGCGTCGAAGAAAGATCTCGCGAGATAAGCTAATCTCACGTCGTCGGCCGTTGCTATCTGTTTCGGGGAGCATGAGCAGGCCGGTTAGCTCGTCCCACGCCTCGACAGGAGAGGTGTCACCCATGGGCTTGCCGGCGAGGTCCAGTACTTTCTGTGCCCTTGCTGAGACGGAGAGGGAGTAGATACCGATGAGTTTCGTTCTCAGGTCGTCGTATGAAACTTGGCCGGCCTGGGCGTCGAGCCATGGGGAAATCTTGTTGAATACTTCTTCAGGTATGGAGGTGAGAACGATGTCAGCCTTGGCGCAGGAGTCGCTGAGTCTAGCGACGCGGAAGAGTACAGTACGTCCGCTCTCAGGAACCAGGAAGCAGTGTTGTGTTGAGAAAAGGGCGGCAGTTTGACTTTGGGCGTGGAGGCGAGGCCGTTGGGTGCGATGGGCGTGTTGCTTCCTGCATCGTGGCCAGACGACGAGTCGGCGAAGAGGTGAGAGGTTGATATGTCGGTTAAGCTCATCCTACTGCCTTACGTTCACCGAAGTGTGGGAGAACCAAAGGCAGGTTCTTGCCTAAGGTAACGGAGTATGTAGAAGGTAGCACGGCCGTAATAAGTCCGTTAATGGCAAAGCCAAAACCGCTGATGCTACTTTCAACTCCGGGGTCACCAGTTGTAAGGACAGTGAGACAAGCGTCACCAAGATCAACTGATACTTTATTTGAATGCGCACGGAAATACATTACAAGGTGCGGACGGAAACGTAGGATTATGTTGGCGCCAAGTCAGATTGAAGTGCCCGCCAAAATATGTGTGTTTTCTTACACTTACAAATATATGAATTATGGGTTAACAAAAACATGTTATGAAACGATACATATATCAAAATGTAGCTCTGGTAGAGCGGAATATATATACATAGGACACCACAGTGTGGCGAAGAGAGAATTTAAATAAATAAGTAGTTTGTCGATTTTCTGGACGACGAAGGGATCGGTGTCCTTACAAGCCATTTCCTATTTGCATCTTTTAATAACCTAAATATCAGGAAATCTGTTTAATGCATAAAACTACATTACTTTAAAGCAAAACTTTGACAATACCATTAGTTTTGCACACAACCATGTGAAGTAAAAATTACATAAAATGCCTATAGAGGGCCATAGCAGTAATATTTTTGTGGCCTTGTGAACTATAAATTAGCACACGAATTTACATAATTTAAGATTTGATTATAATCTAAGGAAGATCATGACAGTTTGCATATGTCATCACCAAGATGCATTATCTGACAAAAAATATTTTTTCTCCTCTATTTATATATTGATCAAGTTATTGAACTGATCAAATTATATGAGGATAGGTATGTTTTAGTTATGAGCATCCAAAGGTTTTTAATGCAGTTATAGTTTTCCTCCGCCAAAAATTAAAGTAATAACAAAAATTACCCTAACTGTTGTGTAGTTCTAACAGGTTGTGTTTCATCTCTTCCATTGCTGATTTTCGGTCCCCTACCCTTTAGTGATGAATTAACTGATACTTCACCCTGTATGATATGATGCATCATGTCATTATTACTAGTTAAGCTACAACCCTAGTTGGAAAAGAAGGATGCTACAATTATGCCAAAGGGCTCCAACAAGGAAAATAGCCCAGTGAGAAAAGGAAATCAATAAATCAATAAATTACATGAGAAATAATGAATATACTCGTAAAATACCTTAAGATTGGTAACGATAAAATGTCATATATAAACTACAAAAAGACTTATTTCAACCTGTTCAACATGAAAATATTCGCTCCCTAAGGAAGATCATTCCCTAATCTGGTCACAGAATAAATCTTCTAGAACCATGTGCAGTATTGAGCCTTATGATAGAGTCGGCATGACTTAGATTTAACTGCATATTTAAGAATACATACAGGATGGTAATGTCTGGGAAGCTCTGAATGCAAAGGATGATCAGCATTATGAAAAATCTTATACAACATGCATAAAAAACTAACTGAATGACGGTTCCAGTTTAATGTCTAGATCAGGAATAAGAAATTTAATATATTGTAAGCTTTCGTCCAACAAATTAAGATGAGATTCAACAGCTGAATAACAGACTGAAGAACATTAAACGAAACAAGACGGAATAAGAGAAATTTCTTCTGAATATTTGTATCACTAAGTCTTGAAAGACTCTCTAACAAGAAGACAATTTTTTATTGTGCAATTGAAGAAACACTTGTTACTTGCTTATGACTTTTTTATTGGAATTATAAAAATTGCAAGACATAAAAACATGCAGAAAAATTATGAACAAAGGGATAATTACTCTCACGTAGCAATGGGGCATCTTAACTTAAAGACTCGCTCAAGCAAGCTGCGTGGTAATTTCATGAAGGTTGGTAACTCCCCTTCCGATATGTGGCGCTATCAGATGCTGAGTTAAAACTTTTAAAATTATTATGGATATACCAAAACGGGTATACAAAAAATACATCTTTCAAACGCTGTAGTTGGAATGTCTTAATAAAAAAAATGCTACATCTTAGTTATTTATCAAGATAATTGAATGACTCTTTTTTTTAGATCCTATGCGATGTTTTTCTTCATCTGCACCAAGTAATTAATAACTTGATGTCTGAAAAAATTCCTGGAAAAGCATGGCAGTTGGTCCCCTTAAGCCCAAGTAGCATTACTTTCTGCCTTTTAATTTTCATCCATTACTTTAAATATTTTCCCTCTCAGTTGTCCAACTTCACATTGCTTCAACATCAACTATCATTTTAAGACATATTTCAGTGCTCATGAGTCCAGAAATGTGATTTGGTCTTGTTACATTGTTGATAAATTGAAAATTTAAATAATGATTATGATAACATCAAGAACTGTTCATTATAAAAAGGCAAGAGAAATTTTCTTGAGCTCTTAACTCTTGGTGCTTTTAGGAAGGATACTCAAATCATGATAAAAAGAAATTTAGAAAGAAAAGTTTAAGATTGATGAGGAAAGGCAGGAGAATCTCTTCAACTTAATACAAACAAACAAGTGATATGAACTTTAATACAATAAAGAAGAAAAGCGAGCCCAGCGAGACCGAGAACAACCAAATAAAGAGAAAGTAGGTTTTGTAAATAAACTGTACATTGCATCATTTAAACAAGATAAGAAGCTAATAGGGAAATAATCAATCCAGGTTGTGGGCAAACATTGTTGTT
This sequence comes from Palaemon carinicauda, assembly GCF_036898095.1. Taxonomy (NCBI): domain Eukaryota; kingdom Metazoa; phylum Arthropoda; class Malacostraca; order Decapoda; family Palaemonidae; genus Palaemon; species Palaemon carinicauda. Next base: position 32,644,680 of record NC_090768.1, on the reverse strand, counting down.
CAGTATAAAATTCATTTGCAAGTACATTATTTATGCTTTGCTTTGAATTTGCTAAAGCCCTTTAGTCCCCAAAAAATTTCAACAAAAACAAAGTGAAAAATTTCTGAGGTTATTTTTAATATACTGCAGTTTCATTGATGTACTTCTCTAGCAGGTGACATGCGACACATTATGTTTTTACCCATACAATTTATGTCAACACACTTTCATTATGAAGTAGAATTTGTGAATGACTCAAAATTAGAAAATATCTTTATAATATAATCAGCACTACATCATTAATAACATTTAGCTTGATCACAGCACTGAATTAACATTAACTATTAGGGTTGGCCAGATCAGCTTTAAAAGATCCAAGTAACGAAATAAGAACTTTCAGTAAAAACAAACCTTTAACCAAGACAGGTGAACACCTCCCCTACATCCATCAAGACAAAATTTCTACTAGAATATTCACTAGTAGTATAAATTTTGAAGCTTGAGAAGAAAATTCTTGACATAGCATACAAAATAGTAAGCAGCAAAAGGGAAAACTAATGTAAATGGGTTTAATATACTAAGTGTTATGTTAATCTAAGAGGAATATTTAGAGAATATATGAAGTAAGTTCTTGTAGACATTCCATTTTAGTTATTAATATAAATGTGCATAATTTATAGACGTACCTTTGACACCTAGACTATTTCAATACAGCTTTAATAGGATACATCAAACTCCAGATAGGTTAAAAGAATATATTACAAATGGACAGAGTAAGCAAGAATACATAAATGGTAAATAAGTTGTTACTGAAAATCTTTAAAAATTGTGTTTGGTATTCAAAGTTGGAACACTAATCTTCAGAATTATTCCCATAACATACAGGGACTGACATCATATTCTATAACTCTTAACGTATGCAAGTAATTTAATTTGTCTCATGTTGTATAATTTGGCAGGAGTTTTTTTTTTTCACGACAAAAACACAAATTTACAAATAAACTCTTTAGCATCAAATTCCTAATTATCTTGCTCATGTGAATATCTAACAGGGAAAAAGTAAATTAATGTTACTTTCTTGCAATATTTTACAAGATACAGTACTACATGGAGTCACTTAGCTGAAATAAAGGCACTACAGTATCTCAAATAATGTGACCTAACACGGTATACTTGATTGCTTTGATAAATACATTGCTGCTCCTTTTTCCTCCACCTTATACAATACCTTTTCCTTCTTTCCTGTGCATTTTCCAGTTTTTCTACCAACTACATACATTAAAAAAATAAAGCAAAATGCATTAGCAGCATCAAAATATTATGGTTAAGGGATGCCTTTAATATTTCTAACATAAATAAGCCTTAAAAAATAGCATACATAATAGTATACACCCTAATGACAATTAGTTTCTCTTCACATTAAAATATCAATCTTTTGAAATAGAACCAATCATCACGAGATCACATATCAACTGGATAACATCTTAAGCATTCTACCCATAATCTTTTCAAATAAAATGAAACATCACAAGATCAGATGTTGACTGGACAACTTCTCGAGCATTCTACCCATGACGGGTGAAACTTAATTTTTCTTAAACGGTAGCATCAAATAAAATAATCACAAATGCAACCTAAATAATACACAGTAACATCAAAATAATAAGTTGTTAACTTCTCAACCAAATTTGCTGGTTATATCATCAATTAAAGCAGTCAGTCGTTGTATTTCTGTCGATTTCTTTTCAACAGTCTCGGTTAAGGACAGAATCTTTACCTCCGCTTTCTTCACCAGTACAATCAGTCTTGCATTCTCATGTTCATGTTTCCCTTTCTCTTTCTGGAATTCTTGCTGAGCACTAAGGAAAAAATAGAAAGTAATGAAAACTAGGTGTACCTTTATAGTTAGTATCAAATGCAACTGCTATAATTTTACATTGAAAAAAATTTTCATAACATATTCTAGCAATTTTCAAAACTGCATGACTTAATGGCGTCCAACAATTCTTGTGGTTACAGTAGAAAATACAGTTAAACAAATTAAAAAAAATTGTATCCAATGGATATATTTCTTCTATTACTGTACTATACTTACTCATTATATTTTTCTTCTAATGTTTTCAAAACCGTTGTAAAACTCTCTTCCTTTTTAGCTAATTTGGCATGTAAAGCTTCTTTTTCTGCCTTCAGAACTTCTTCATTTCGTCTCATAGTTTCCGTAACTTCTTGCAGTCGCATGTACTTCCTGTTTGGATTGATTAGATTTAGGAAATTGGACTAGAAGGACCATCACTGGGGACTGGGAGGCCACCCAGTACCGGCAAACGAATGTGCAAGTAACTACAAAAAAATAAATCACAACCAACCGTAAAGAAAATAACCAAACCAAGTTGAAATAATTGGAAAATCACAAATAATGGAATACTATTCAATGAACGTTTTATTCAAAATGTAGCAAAGGTAATAATACTGTACAAGTTTTCAAGATAAAAAAGAAAGATACCAATCAGTAAAGTACAGAAGCATGCACTTCTTTAGTCATTATCACTATAAATATTTTCATATCAGATCTTCCCTTGACAGAGTTAGATGTGAAATGAGTTCTCTGAATTATATTATCTTTTTGAACTCCCATGAAGACAGCCTTCATCTATTACTTTTCCCCCCACAATATCCTGATCCTCCTTACAGATCTTCATCCAGCCACTTCCATATTTATTATTTTTTTTGATTAACTGTTCCTCATCCCTTCTTACATGTCTAATTCATATTAAATCTTGAATTCTCAGTATTTTTACAGCTTCTAAATACAAACTCCCTCTCCACCAGCTTCCCATCACAGTCAAGCCATAAACTTTGATATTTAAAGAACAAACATTTTTCTAGCAAGTGTACATACTTTTCTGGTGTATAGAGAAGTAAAATCCTTGTGTATCCATCTCAAATCTTTGATCTCTCTACAAATGAAACATTTTTTATATGTAGTGTGGCAACCCTTCTCTCCACTTAATCCATTCTATCAACAATCACTTTCTTGCTGCCCTCTCAATGTCCGTTTCACAGTACAGTCTTATACGTAACAGAAATGCTCTACCTTTTCATAAAACTTGCTTACCTACCACAACAAGGTTCTCAATTTTTAAAACTTCCCAATTTGCTCGTTATACGTTTCGGGAATTAAAATCTCATGCTTCATGTCAATTTTGTAATACAGAGCACCTCTTAGTGACACTTATATCTGTAGAATATTCAGGGTTCCCGCATGCACATCTTCCCCACAACCACTTTCTAATTGTACTCTTTCCTTTGCAGTCATCAAAGCTTTTATTTTGCTATTCCTTTTTTCCCATTTCACTCTTCCACTTTCGAAGATTTCCACCATCTATTCCTCATAGCCTGCTGTTAACAGTAGGTGATTTGCATAAAGCAGTACCCTTGATCATGTTTTCCAGCATACCTCTGTAGCTCCCTTACTATGATAAACATGGGATTAAAGCTGATTTTTTTGCTAACAAACATTTATCCGAAACCCTGATACCCCTGCCCTTGTCGTCACTCAATATGTAGTACAAATAATAATAGTAACAAAATTAACTTCATGAGTCTTTCTGGTACCACTGGTCTATGTATTGCTCATTTAATTACTTGTCTCAGTACTTGTTAAACGCATTTTTAAGATATACACATGGTACAGCTTCTTCCTCTGTTCAGTACTTTTCCTGCAATTACCTTACTGCTGCTTTGGTTGTTGATCTCTGACATGAAGTAAACTGCATAATAAGAGTTTACAATTTTTCTCATCCTTACCTCAAGCACCTTAATGAATACCACACAGTATTTCCATAACACATTTGAGAAATCTTACTCCACATTAATTTCTAAATTAGTGCACATTTACCTTTGTATGACATTACTGTAAGTTTTACTATTCCTCTGGTCCTATCTTTCTTTATCCAATTTCCATATACACTAGTAACATCATGGTTGACAGGATCTCTTGCTGCTTCTGTAAGTCTATTGTTATTTTTTATGGTCCTGAGGATTTTCCATTTCTCACCCTCACATTTTCCCTTTTAACCTCTTCAGGTGTCATGTTCTCTAAGGTCTCAATTAAGCCAACATCCAACAGTTTATGTTCATTTGCTTCCTTCAGCAACTATTCAATACATTTTATAACTAACTATGCCTATTTGTAGCTTTAATTACTCCTTTTTCATTTTTATTGCCATCTTTTCCAAGTCATCATGCTTTTGTAAATATCTTTCTTCTTTTCCTTTTGATATATTGGGATTCTGATTTCCTTCCAACAATTATTTTTCTCTTAAAGCTGCCTTTTACCCTCCCATCTCCCTTTCCCTTATACAGATTATCTCTAATCTCGCAACCTGTCTTTTAACATTGCTTGAAGGTTTTTTTCTTTTCTTCAATTGTCGTTTGTACATCGAAATTCCACCAATATATCTTTTCCTACAACCCTTACCTCATATTACCCCACATACTTTGGCAGCCTTTTGTACCCCCTACTTTCAACAGCTACTTCAGCCTTTTTGAAGTTCTATTTGCTGACACTTTCTTAATGCTCCTTTTTGATGTTCAAGTTTCCATCTTATAACCAAGTATTTTTTGCTTTCCTTCTAACTTTCACAAAAAAATTAGCGTAGTAATTAATGCAGTTTTAAGCAAGCCTCTCATAGTATTACTGTACTGTGCAACCCTTTCCATTAACATTGTTCAAACTCTTTCATTATAAAAACTGATTTAGCCACTCCAGCCATGTATGTTCTTTACTACTCTCTGAAGTTCTTGAATATTATTCAGTAGCTTCAATCTTTGGCAACATTCAAGAATTATTTCTTCCTTTTGATTTCTTTATCATATGCAATACATATCCAGTACATGCTCAAAACCCTATTTCTAATGGGATATTTAGATCTCCTCCTATCAATAATCCAACAGAGGTACTTTGGTTACAGCACCTTACAGTCTTCTACAAAATTCTGGCTTTACTTCTGGACTTCTCATCTTTGGCCCATGGACTGAAAATATTACATCATCCCCTACCAAACTACAGTAATCTTAATCTTATTATATTTTAGCTATTTGTTTCAACTCCATAACATCTTCCACCATTTCATATTTGAAAGTACTGTATCCACAGTATTATACTACATAGTCACTAAACAAAAATTAAGCTTTATTTCAAATTGTAACAAATACTCATTACCAACTTGCAACTTACGAAAACAAATTATTTTCATCTAGTTATGTTTTAAGAATGTTAAGCATTCATCAAAATAAAAAGAAATGCTAATAATATCCTTGTTTTACAATCACCTATGATGTAAAGTAAAGAAGAGAAATTAACAATATCTACATTGGAAAAATTCATCCTTACTTGATCAAGTCATGGAATTGACCTTCCACTTTCCTCAGTTCTTCTTGATGCTGCTTAACCTCTTCCTTTAGTGCTTTGCACTCCAAATCATATTTGTTCTCCAACAAGAAAAGATCTCTCTCACCCTCTTCACTTTTTTTCTTTCCCTGTTCAACAACCTTAAGAAGCATAGCCTGAAGCTGCTGTATTGTTGTTCTGAAATAAAGTCATAAAGGACAAAATAATATAAATTATACATACAAACATATACCAAGGCACTTCCCCAAATTTTGGGGGGTAGCCGACATCAACAAATGAAACAAAAACAAAAAAGGGGACCTCTACTCTCTACGTTCCTCCCAGCCTAACAAGGGACTCAATAAATTATATCTGAGATAAAGGAGAAGGCATTCCCAACTACCCAGTCATTTCCCTGTAGAGCTAATCTTGATATCCAAATGTGCTGTTTCCAATAAGAATGGTAACCTAGTCTAAAGCAACAAATTAAAATGATAAAATTATCACAAAAGACAAATACCTCAGATTGCTGTTCTCTTCCTCCATGCCTGCAAGTGCAATCTCACTTTCTTCCATTTGTTGTTTCATTTCCCTGTTGACCTCTTCCAGGACACGACTCTGCCTTAATAATTTATCCTAAAGAGTTGGGATGAAAATACAATTAGACTAGCTTATTATGTCATACAAGGAAATCATTTCTACTCATACCAACACTGGTCATTAAAGATACAAGTAATGCAAGGGTAAATAGCTGAATACCCAAATTAAAGTTTGCTTGTGTATAGTTATATTCTAATCATATAAAAAATCAATGTATTACTATTTGACACACTTTAAGGATACTTCTAGAAACTGCTATTTAGCTCTAAAATATCTGGAAATATATCACAATCACCAGCCAACAAATCATTTGTCTAAGCACCAAATTTTTTTCTAACAAAGCCACCAACCATATACTTGACCCATACTAGAAAATGTTCACAGGTTAAATCTTTTGCCTGAAATAAGGGGGGAAATGTCACAGCAATTACATCCTGCAGAGCTCTAGGTGTGCTTTAATCAATAACTAAAACATTTTGTGAAGACTACATATGAGGCAGGGGACTAAAGGGAAGGCACCTATGAGATTAATTGCTTCATATGTAAAAATTCCTTAGCATTTTATTACAGTTTGTTTCATTGCAACATTAACCAGACTATGGCCACATCACTATTCAGTATTGTAGCTAAGATGCCAAGTACAGTATCCTAAACTGTCAGGAATGTGGCAAAGATGCTAGAGTTTAATATTGGCTAAAAATTACTTGCTACCAAATACACATTTTTAACCAGTTAATTGCTTATTGTTTATTTCAGACCACTATGATTATACAGAACGTTGAATATACGAATATACATATAAACCTTTGCATTAGAAATAATCACCCCATAGCAAGACAGACTAAGTTCTAAGGTAAATATAACCCTAACACATCAAAATAAATAAATAAATGAATATGAAAAAAGGCCTGAAAGGTTATGTAGCAAAAGCAAAGAAGTAATGCTGGGATGGAATGAACTCGTCTCAAAACATAATAGCAAAAATTCTCATCATAATGTGACTGAAAAAGATGTAAGAGGGGGTTGAAGAATTTAAGTTAAAAATTGTGAAATTAAAAGTTAAAAATGACAAATTCGTAGATATTTTGTATTTTTCCTAACTATGTAAATCTTAGCTATTTATTAGGTGTTATACTTTCGGCGGAGCTGAAATGACGAGCCATTAAAATTTAGCGAAGGTTAACTAACCCTACCGCTAGTTAGCGGGGGTAGGAAGGGGGGGGGGGGGGGTTAGCTTGCTACCACTCCCATTCACACCTGTGATTTAGTCACTTTGCTTGGAGGTAGGACTTCAGGACTTCAAGGGGGATAGGGATGACGGGCAAGTTTGTATAAATAGCTAAGGTTTGTACAATTAGGAAAAATACAAATTATCTCCGAATTTGTCATTTGTTCCTTAACTGGAATACAAGCTACGCAATTTATTAGGGGTGACTCACCCATTAGGGAGGGTGGACGTCCCTGCCAATCTGGCTTTTGGCTTTGTCCGGGGGTCCCTTATCCGAGTATGTTAGTACTAAAAAATAAGGAGTCCCTTCCCTCGCTAAACCTTGCTATGGAAGGTCCGCGGTCTACGCAAGCTGTGTTGAGACGTGCAGAAGTGTGACTGTCTAGGTAAAGTTATTCAGAGTCTATGTAGGAAAAACCTGATGTAACCAAGACTTTCCAATACCACCTCGCCAGGGTACGGGTACGCAGCAGTATTAGCTTAATACTAGGTACACCAGGGAGCATGGTTTACCTGCAGTAGTTTGAGGTCAGCTTATGCAGACAACCCAGGATGCTGCTTTCCCTAAGAGAGGGTAGGATGAAGAAAAGAATTAGAGCCAGTCAAATCTTTTCATTCACGCAGACTAAAACCGGTTAACAGTGCCCTCAACCTTCTGCTACTTGTCCAATAAGGAGCTTGAGGTATACAACCAGCTGTTGTGCAGCCACCACCGGACCGATTGAGATCGTATCGAGTTCCTGTGAGTCAAGTCTTGCAGGAGAAAGGTTGTGAAAGTCACCTGGAGCATTCACATCGTTTCTTGTAAAACTTGCGTCACAGAGTAATCTGCTAAGAAGGACCACTGACACTGAGTCGTCATGTCGAGATGATGTTTTGGTGATCCTCTAGTCTCTCCCAGTGCTGATGACAAGAGAAGGGACCCGGGCGGGCCGTTGCCATTTTCTTTAGGTAAAGTCTCATACCTTAACCTGGGTACAGTAACGGATGACCTGGATCGTCCGTTACCGAGTGTAGACTTGTGTAGGATCCGTCACCTCAGGAGACTGTGTCTGGCGACATACTCAGGGACAAAACTGAACACTGTCTTTCGCTCTTCTCAATACTGGGCGATGTCAAAAGAGAGACCATGCGTGCTTGCAAGTAGTTCCCTGTCGACAAGCCGTTGATGAGAGTTGTCGAACGTTTGCCGATCACTTTAGTGTGATGGCGAACGGCCAGTAGCGAGAAGTATGTTGTATACCTTCTGATCTAGGAAACTACAGGAATAGGTTGACTAGTAAGTTTGCCACGAACTGCTAGCAAATTGCCGATGATCGATGAATCGGTGGTCTGTGAGCCGATGGTGAGTTAGAGATCACCAAGCTGATTATGATCCCCCCCTGGTTGGTCAGAGATGGGCAAGCTGAAGATGGGGTGGTCAGAGATAAGCGAGCTGAGTTCAATGATCGAAGAAAGATGAGCTGCCCATCGGTGATCTAGTGATCAGCAAGCTGATGACTGGTTATTGACTTGCAATCGGTGATTGGAAACGCTAGCAATTGGAGATCGTTAGTCATTGGAGGGACTAGAGGTCAAAGGTCAGCATTGAGCTAGCAATTGGCGATCTGGTGATCAGAGACCTAGCGATCAGTAAACTGTGAACAAGCCATCAGCAAACAGTGATCTAGAGATCAGACTATTGATGCTTTCCTGTTTGCCGACGGTGGTCTGTCAAGGAAAAATGAAACTTCAGAAGAAACAGGGACCAAGGATTCCCCGTTTTGATTCCCCTTGTAGGATGGAATCTTCGGGATCTTGAATCCTTCTGTGAAGCCTTATTCCTCTTTTCCAGGTGGCAATGCTTATGTGTTTGCGGGGAGGAATGGGCCAATGGTGACATGTCCAAAAAGTTTAATTCCTTTTTACTGCCTATTGCGCGAGTGTGTAGGAGTATTGGAGCGATGGCACACAGGATGATGCTGGTGCTCAATTTCTGCCTGGAGAGCAGGCAAGCGCTGGCTCTTTGGCAAGAGCTAGTGCATTGGATCTGCGAGCCTTGACTCTTTAGCAAGAGCTGGCGCATTGGAACTGAGATCCTAACTGCTCAGGAGGGCGCAGGAAAGTGCGGAAGAGCACTGACGCGCAGTAAGGCAGTGTGTAGTTTTGTCCATTCTCCCTAGAATGCGCCGAAGCGTGTGACTGGTTGCGCAAGGGTGGGTGCATTGGGGCATGCATGAGAGTACTTCGTGGAGATTGCTGGCGCCCGCGCACACGGAAGGCTACGTGCGCGCACGCAAGATCAATGAAGCGCAAGAGCACTGGCGCCCACACACAGAAGACCGTGGGCGCGGGCAGAAGGCTGCGTGCGAGCGAAGGCCATCGGCGCGTGCACAGTCGTATATGTATCACACACACAGCACAAACACTGAAACGGAAGCTTATCAAATTTCTATACATATATATGCATAAACATTAAGAATGTTTTCATATCTATACAAGAATAAGAAAAAGTAAGTTAAAAGACAAAAATTAATGGCAGTCCAGAATAGGCGAGGAGGGAGAGAGGAAACACCGGCTCTCAATCCGAGCCAAAAGTAAAGTGACTGAATCACAGGTGTGTGAACGGGAATGGTAGCAAGCTACCCCTCCCCCCTACCACCGCTAACTAACAGTGTGGGTAGTTAACCCTCGCTAAATTTTAATGCCTCATCATTTCAGCTCCACCGAAAGTATAAACCCTAATAAATAGCGTGGTTTGTATTCCCGTTACGGAACAAATGGAGAAATTAAAGTTAAAAATGGAGAAATTAATAGTTGAATACAAAGAAATAATTGAATAATGGGTAAATTTAGGAAATAAAAATGTACTAGAGGATGCTGGCAAACTAAAGTTATCAATTAAGAGTATAATCGCTAAAGGTAGTAAAAGACACCCAGGTATATGAAAAATTGTAAAGCCTAAAAACCATTAAAAAGAAAAAGGGATTAAATAAAACTGCCTGCCAGAGCATCTATATTCCATTAGTTTTCCATAGTATTATGAAAAGGGGATATACAGTACTGCAACAGGTAATTTCAGAGGAATAAAACCGCTTTAGCATGCCATGAAAATAACTAGAAACGCACTGCTGGAAAGGTTGATTCTGTCAATGGTCTCATGACAGAGAGATAAACAACATCAGCAGCCTTTATAATGAGGCTACAACAGAAGAGGTTATTATAGCAAATTTGCGAATATTGAAAAGGAATTCCACAAAGTACTGAGGCAAATAGTAATATGAGTACTCAAGTGGTAGAAGGTACTACAGTATAAAGAAACATATGGTAGTGATGTTATTACTACAACACTTTATACAATCAAAACAATGGCAGGTGTATTAGAAAAGTAATTTGAATTTCACATACTTGCTATGTCTGTTAAGGCATCCAAAGGAGAGAAAATAAGTCAAGCAATTTAATGCCTAAGAACTTCACCTAGTTTGTGCAAATAAAACTAATATGCAGAATTCTCATTTTTCTCATAGTTCAACTAAATACAGATTTTTTTTTTCAGATAAATAATGTAAGCTAAATAAAAGGCTTTCCGTCACTTAAGTTAACATGAAGGAAACTGAAAAGGGAATATAACCCTTTTACCCCCAAAGGACGTACTGGTACGTTTCACAAAAGCCATCCCTTTACCCCCATGGACGTACCGATACGTCCTTGCAAAAAAATGCTATAAAAAATTTTTTTTTTTCATATATTTGATTTTTTTTTTGAGAAAATTCAGGCATTTTCTAAGAGAATGAGACCAACCTGACCTCTCTATGACAAAAATTAAGGCTTTTAGAGCAATTTTAAAAAAATATACTGCAAAATTTGCTGGGAAAAAAATAACCCCCTGGGGGTTAAGGGTTGGAAAGTTCCAAATAGCCTGGGGGTAAAAGGGATAATAGCTTATGAAGTTTTAAAAATTCAAGAATCACTAGTCCATTACTGAATTTCCCTGGTACCTCCAAATTCTAATAAACTAAGAGTGAAGTGAGATGAGAGGAAGGGAACGAAAACATTACCTGCATGATAAGTTCTGCCGTTTGTTCAATTTCCTTTATCTTCTTCAACATCTCTCGCTCGGGTATCATCTTTACCCCAGGAACAGTCTATATCAAAAGTAAAGTTATACAGGACAATAAGGTATAAATAGGACATTCTTGGTCAAGTACAGGTATTGTATTATAAACAATAAAAACATAGAAAGTATAAACATTCAATCTAAAGGAAAAATGGCCAGGAAACAAAATATGAACTACAAAAATCAGTGGAAATCTTGAAAATTCAAAGACCTTTTCCAATACATACTGGTTCCTGGAATAGAGTGTCATCATGGAAATTTCCACCCTGACTGATGATCGTTGTATTAAATGCAGTTGATGAACTTGGAGCAACGACAGTGTTATTATGACCCTCACAAACTGTGGTTTCATTAAGAGTCATATTAGTAGTAGCATCCATAACCACAGTTTCGTCTGCTCGGGTCTTAAACAAAGGTTTCACTGGGGTTCCCGTTCCTTTAGCATTCCCTCCTCTTTTTGTCTTTAAAAGAAAAAGATAAGTGAATCATTAAAAATGCAGCTTGAAGTTTGTTTTACTAATTCCATTTGTTAAGGACTATGAAATGGATCTAATCATAGTCCATATCTATACATATATCATATGAAAGCTATCAGTGGAAGGTAATGGAACAGCTCTCATATTTATGATGCCTTTCAAAAAATTTATTACTTTGTAGAAGAACATCAAACTAGCTCTCATGAAAACATTACAGCAACAGTGTTTGGTAAATGTAGATTAGAATATTTCTCCAACAAGAGACAGCTAAACACGTACAGGAGTAGAAAAATTTTTCCCACAATGGCTTTCATTTAGTAAACAAAAGATTGCTTTGTTATCATGCTGTAAAATACCCCTAAAATATTTATGACACCAAAGTATTCAAGTACTGTACATTGAATGAAAGAACTAGTATGAGATAACATGAAGCAGTCTAGTTTATACTGGCCCACTTAAATTATCACTGATACCTTTGCTTAATGAGAATTACATAATTCTGTGTTGGTATTTCACGAATCATATAATACAATGTCTTTCAAACACTTTTCAATCACAATGCCAAAGAAAGAGCAATAGATTTAACAAAATCATTTGCAAGTTAATCACTCAAAAAAAAAAAAAAAAAAAAAAAAAAAAATTATTGAACCTTCACAACACAAAAAAAAAATAAAAGAAAAAAAAATTTACCAGATACATCTTCTATGTAATAATTGAAGACTGGAACAAGTGTGTAAACAATGTCTGCCACTAGCATCTTTAAATACCCATAAATGACCATTCCAAGCCAAGATATAATTGGTAAACTAAATTGAACATAAACCTCAGAACAAGGCAGTTACATCAACTACCTATAAGCTAACAACCAACAAGTACCTTTGTGGAGTAGAATTTTAACTGTTAATTACTCAACTAGCTTGTTTACATTAGAGTGTCATGCTATAATTTTTATAAAACTATTTTCAATACTATTCATCCTCTTTCCTTAACCTTAGTTTTGAAAAAGAAATTCTTGTATTACCTTATCTGGAGATGGACTGAAACACATAAGAGCGCTGCTTCTTCTGGGATCTGACTCTTCATTTTGCCTGGAAAAATATGAGACATTTTCATAATAGAATATGTTTTTAATACTTAATAGTTACATGCTATATATAAAAACTGGAGGTTTGATGAGATAAGGAATAATTCAAAACCCCTGCCAAAACCAAATGGCAGCACGCCTGCACATTTTTCCCATATAAGGTAAACAATGGAATGCCTCTCGTAACTCAAGATGTATTTCATCGTCAGAGGAGAGTTTGGGTAGGTTTTATGTGACTACAGGGCAAGTATAAAAAAAAATAAATTCTATTTTGAAAAAATCTTATTCTTTTATATTCTTACCCAGTAGTTACGCTTGAATCCCACATTTACATGGAGGTGGGATCAAGTTAACTACTACCCAACCCCAGATATAAACTTGTACTTCAAAATACCTGTATAGATGGTTATACTTTTAGCCTGCATGCTCACCTGTAAAAGGCTTACAGCAGACAAATGCTATCTCTAGTGCAAGAACTCTTCTTCCAGGAGTAGTGACCTGGGGTGTGAGACACCAGTACAATATAATTTCTTGTAGGATCATAAAACCTTCCCATGAATGCAAAAATATGCTCCTATATACACCATGTACTGTATACCTCTACAGTGGTTCAAGTCAACCATAACTATATTGTCTAACCTCTCGAGAAACATCTCTTCTATTATTCCTGTGCCCATGGATGTCTTTGGGTGATCTAAGTGATAACATGGGTATTCTGTTCTTTGACACTTTGAGTAGCTGTCTCAGTACTACTGGATGTGTAAGAAGAGGGGCAGAGAAGAATGATAAGGTGAGCATATCCCTATGTCCAATTTATTTATGAACTTGTCTATTAGTACCTCTATAAGCTGACAAAGACAGGTTTAGAAGTCCTTGAGAGAGAAGCACAGGCACTTTACCTATACTTCTCAAATTTAAATCACTATAGAGGGGTTTTGACATCTCATGATGGCTCTCAGCCTTTAGTGCTTTAACCATGTGGGTTAATAGTCACAACACTCATAGCTAAAGTCTCTTTTCTACCCTTACCAAGTGGGAAGTAGCCATTGAACAATTACAGTATTTAGATAGCCCATTAAGTCAAGAAGAATTTTTTGGTTATCTTAGTGTTGTCAGGTGTTTCTTGTGTGTGGAAAGAGGAGAATGTGTAAAGAATAGGCCAGACTATTTGGTGTGTATGTAGGCAAAGGCAAAATGAGCAGTAACTAGAGAGAAATCCCAATGTAGTATTATTTGGCCAGTCACAGGCCTCAATAACACTAGGTGCAAGGTACCTTGGCCAACCTACTACCTCTAAAGCCATTGAACTTCAGCAGGCCTCAACCCCAGTATATCAGATTGCCAAACAGGGACATTTCCTACAGGCTACCAGATTGTCATCTCCTGACCACCAGTACAGGTACTCCATTACTTCCTGTGTTACTGAGACTAACTGGTGTTGGTCATCATTGGCTTCCAACCAATGCCTCATTAGGCACCACTGAAGGGACCTCTGGTATAGCCTTCTTTACGGTATGAGTTTTCCAAGGGAAGAAAGGTGGCCCAGAAGTTGTTGCCACTTTCACACTGGGAGTTTCAGCTTGTGAAGGAAGGGAGGCACTACTTTTCTTTGTCTTTGGACTTAGTCTTTATAAGGTAAGACTTTCCCCAATTCTGTATCTATCCTCATGCCCAAGTAAACCATCCTCTTCTTGAACTCTAGGATAGACTTCTCTCAAATTCATCACAATCCCAGAGATCGTACCATAAGATAAAAGTTTGTCATGGCGTTGGAGGAGTTATCTTTGCGAGGCTTAGCTAGTCATCCAGCTATCGTAGACAATGAATACCTCTGGAGTGAGCGCAAGCGAGATTAGAGTGAACATTCGGATGAACACTTAAGGGGCGGTCAACAGTCCGAAGCAGAGGACTTTGAATGGTATTTAGAAATACAGAATATCTCCTTTAGGTCTACTGAGAGTATATAGACTGCCTTCCTGAGGATAGCTCATACAGTGTTTGCTGTCTCCATTTTGAATGGTGTTTTAAGTACAAACTCATTTAAAGGCAGGTGTCATTGCCTGGTTTCTGCCTCCTATCAACTTATCCACCAGGGACAGGTTGCTATAGTTGCCTAGAGATCAGACCTGGACTAGTTGTAGCTCACCCTTCTCTTGAATCTTTTCCACCTTTGCTTGTAAGATGAGTAGTTTCTCTGACTATTTAGATAACACTGTCAGTGTTTGAGAGATGGGAGTGTGAGACCCAATGAACAAGAGGCATTAATTGTCCCAAAGAATGCTTATCATCCAGGTCTCTGCTGAGGCACTGGAACCTTACCCTACGGCTTGACGGGCATCCATTCAACTCAAAGCAGTGGAAGGGAAGGATTGCCTTCCCTAAGGTCTTCTGACTCATCTCCTGCCTCTTCCCCTTCAATGTTGCCTAGTGTATATTCAACCAATCTCTACAAAAAATCTTTGATGCCTGGTGTCTGAAAACACTGACATTTTCGGAGAAAAGTTGCTACATTTCTTTAAAATAGATAGATTTTCGTTATCTAAACAAGAAAATATTGTAATTTTAAAGCCTATAATCTGTATGGCCACTTAAAAAAAAAAAATTCCAGGTGGAGAAAACGATCACCTTTGAAAAGTGTCTTCTATAAATTGATAAAGTACAAATAAAAATGCTATGAAAACTTCCAAAGTAGCCTACAACTCTTATTGCATAAAATTCTCCTTCAAATGATTTTTAGGTAAAAAAAAAAAACCTTAAAACAAAATAGTAGTATACACAACTAATAAGAACACATTGCTCAGTATCCCAGCTGCTGATCAGGTGTATGACTACAGAACCCCAAATTACATTGTTTTGATAGGATTGAGTCACACCCCTTAATGCCAGCAAAGGCTGGTTTGATAAATTTCAAAAGAGGTTTGGCCTTAAGAGTGTGTCCTTATATGGAGAAGCTGACGCTGCTGACTTACCAGGCGCCACTGACGAGTACTTGAATGAGAAAAGGCAGTATCACCAACTGCTGAGAAATATGATTCTTACCCACAAAAAACAAGAGAGGGGGAGACATGGGTGCTGTATCAACAGAAATAGAAGTTTCTACATTGGAGGACTACAGCAAAACTATTGCACCACCTAACAAAGTACCTGATGAAGTGGGGTTTTCTGAAGAGCAGAAATGCTCTTCTTTGCTGTGCAGTATACTCTATTTACCTCATTATCTTCCTTATCTACATTATTCAGTACTGTACTGCATAGCTATATAATCATTATCATCAATCAAGTTTTAGTGCACACCTTCACTGGTGAGTGCTCAAATTTTAATATTTTCTTTAACATACAAACAAGTGCTTAAAGTAAAAGTAAATTCTAGTTTATAAAGTGCTTAAGAATGAAGAAAAGAATTTGTAAATGTAGGGAGAGCTTATAAAAGCTTTAATTTTTTATAGAAAAATTTGAAAAAATTATAAATGAAAAAAAATAAACCAGAGAGAGCTGATAGACAAATTTGAAAAACAATATAAACAAGAAAAAAAAACAATACTGTATATACTTTGCACTCTGTCCCCTATTGGGGGTGGGGGAGGAGGGCTTGGAACATAACAGCAATAAACAAGGGATTATTGTTCCTGTTAGTCAAATTGGCAATATATTTGAAGAGGGAGCTTCATGACCTTAAAAACAAAAGTTTCCTCCCCCTTCACTACAGTATATCTCATCCTTCCAGACAGCTGCCAGCAAAACCTTTAATGATTGATTAAGATGCAATAACATAGCCCCCAAATCTTTATTCTTGGCACTTTAACTTAGAAAATTAACCACAGTCAAACTTATTCAATTATATAATTCCTATGCATAATTTCTTAACCCTTTTACCCCCAAAGGACGTACTGGTACGTTTCACAAAACCCATCCCTTTACCCCCATGGACGTACCGGTAAGTCCTTGCGAAAAAATGCTATAAAATTTTTTTTTTCATATTTTTGATAATTTTTTGAAAAAATTCAGGCATTTTCCAAGAGAATGAGACCAACCTTACCTCTCTGACAAAAATTAAGGATGTTAGAGCAATTTAAATAAAATATACTGCAAAATGTGCTGGGAAAAAAATAACCCCTTGGGGGTTAAGGGTTGGAAATTTCCAAAGAGCCTGGGGGTAAAAGGGTTAATTTACTTGGCCAAAACAAAGTCCAAAAAGAAGTGTGTCTGGCAGTAAACTCTTTAAACCTCTTTCTCAATGGTTCGTGATCAGGACCTCCACCCATGACAGATAGCAGGTGCCAGCCATCCAATGGAGTAGGATGATACAGGGGAGAAACAGAAAACTTTTGCCTCTGCTTTTTTAGGCTGAAAAGCTTGTGCTTCAAGTATATTAACAACGTAACTCGATGATATGATCCATCAAAATATATAGTGAAAATTAAATACTTGTTTTATTTCGGGTTATGATTACAGTTCAATCTTCAATTTAAACGTCCTTCATACCTTTTTAAATTAATACAGTATATCTATGCATAATAATTTACCTACACTTTTACTAATATCATTCAATTATCCAATGAATTCCAAGGTTACTTATACTTACATAATTTTCTGCTGTGCAAGATACGGGGCTAATGATTGTCGACCCGACACCAATGGGTCGAATTTTACATAGAGCGAATTCCTTACTAGGTTCAACTTGTCACCATCTTTGCCATGTTCACTAAGTGCATCCAAATCTTCTGGATTGTTGAAGACTGAAAAGAATTACATAATAGAATAACATTCCTTACTAACTACAAACTATTGTAAACAGACCTATACTGTAAAATACAGTAATTTCATAAAAAGTTAAGTTCTTTGGTCTAGTTCTCCAAGATCATGTGCTACCAATCTAAGTTCCCCAAAGGTAAAACAGAATACAGTAGTAGTAATTTCTAACCAACACCTTAAGCAGAAAGCACGCAAGGTAAAATGTGAAAGAAAATTGTTGTAATCGAAAGAGATAAGACTATAATGAAGATCCATATTAGCAAGAATCAAATGTTGACAGCTATCATAAATTGTATGTTGTTAAAAAAATGAAAAAATAAATCATGAACTTGTTATATGTAATAGAACAAAATATGCGACTTCAGTATAACATAGTGCTGTACTGTACTTATACATTGTGACTACGATAAATGACTTAAGTACCAGATTAAAATCAAGTCAAAAACCTTTCTTTATGTATTCAATAAGCTTTAATATAATCAAATATGATGTGCATCCATAGTCTTATCATTCTGCGCAATAAAAAATAATTAAAAGAAAATAAACTTTACATTTTGATTTGCTGTTGTTCAGCCCAAATTCCAACAAGTGCATCCACCTCACCATCCCATGTATTGTACTGTATTATCATTCTTTTTAACAGCTCAATTATTTGAACTGGGATAAATTATTTTACCCCAATTCTGTACTGTATACCTTTGAAGATCTTGAGACTAATAATGCCCCCCACCTAAATTATTGCAACTCTTAATTAACCCTTTTACCCCCAAAGGACGTACTGGTACGTTTCACAAAACCCATCCCTTTACCCCCATGGACGTACCGGTACGTCCTTGCAAAAAAATGCTATAAAATTTTTTTTTTTTCATATTTTTGATAATTTTTTTGAGAAAATTCAGGCAATTTCCAAGAGAATGAGACCAACCTGACCTCTCTATGATAAAAATTAAGGCTGTTAGAGCAATTTAAAAAAAATATACTGCAAAATGTGCTGGGGAAAAAATAACCCCTTGAGGGTTAAGGGTTGGAAATTTCCAAAGAGCCTGGGGGTAAAAGGGTTAACAGCTCAATTAACTGAACTGGGTTAAATTATTTTATCCCAATTCTGTACTGTATACCTTTTAAGATCTTGAGACTAATAATGCCCCCCACCTAAAATATTGCAACTCTTAATTAAAGACTATTTTAAACAGTATATGAAATTTTTACTCTGAAATACTGGGATTTCAAGCCATTTCCTCTAATATACCAACTACATACTGTCCAACATTACGACTTTTGAGGTAGTAGTTAATGATTCTCTAGATTTGTTAATATAATCTTGAAAGGCAAGAAATTTACTGTACAGTATTTCCAAATCCCTTGTTAGGCTGGGAGGAACGTAGAGAGTAGAGGTCCCCTTTTTGTTTTTGTTTCTTTGTTGATGTCGGCTACCCCCAAAAATTGGGGGAAGTGCCTTGGTATATGTATGTATGTATTTATTTCCAAATGACAACTATTTTCTTTACAAATAAAGATAATTACATATGTACTTTACTTAAATTTTTAATGCAAAGCTTCATTAGGGCTAGAAAGTAACTAACATGGGGATAGAATATAAAAGCAAGACAGAAATATGCCAAACCGGCCTAAAACCTTAAAAATGGACATTGTCCCAGGAAAAGTCCATTAATATATATAATCATTATCATCATCAGCTGTAACTACTCTACTGAAGGTCAAAGGCCGTCTGTTTATGGTCTTTCTATGCCAGTTAATATTGACAAACTTTCTTAGTTTGTCAATCCATTGTCTTCTCTTCCTTCCCCTACTTCTTTTGCCATCTCTATTTATTTGATTACTACTTTTAACCCCTGTGTTATGTATCTATTTTACAAGATTTAACTCTTAGTATCTACATCCATGTTAATATGATAGGTTTGGTAACTTATTAAGTTTCAATACAAACAGATGATGTTTACATATTTGTTATCATTATATGGGATCTATAAGTTGAATTCAATTAGTTTCAAAGAAATACATAATTTGCAGTTGATTTTACAGCATTCCTAACAACACCCTGTCTAATGTATGCATAGAGTAATAAAATTTTGCATGATGAATTAAAAATATTGATGTATATACCATATACAGTATATAATCCCATCTAACTCAATTTGAAATCCATTTTTTTTCTGCTTTTATTATACTGTACTTGAGTTACCAAACCCTATCAAGGTGTCATGGTTGAATGCAGTGAAGGCTGAATGTTCATAAAATGCTTTAAATTCACATTCTTCTCCAGAGTCCAGGTTTGCATGCATATACATTGCTTTACGCTTTGATAGATGTATCATTCATAAATTGTCACTCTTTTACAGTTTTCTTCTCAAACACTTGGGCCTACAGTTATTTAACTATAAGGTAGTTTGATATGTACAATAAAGAGCCCATAATTTCAATTTGATTGCTCTTACTTTTGCATCCATTCACCTGATTACATTTACAAGTCATTGATAATTCCTGTATCATTAACAAAATCCTTATCCAATTTTACTACCCGCACACTTTTTCCTATTTACCTTGGGGTATTCGACTTAGAAAAAGCTTGCCATTGAAGTTCATGTTTTTTGGCTAGTTTTGCAAGAATGTATCCCCATTACAATAAACATCATAAAAGAAAAATTAGCATCTAAATTCACTGAGATATCAACTACATCTTCAACAACTCTGTAGCTACAGCAAATCTACAAATCCCAACCAAACTTTACCAAGAAAGTATCAAACTCACTCACGTGGATAAGTAATGGCCGAATAAAAGGTCTCCCCCTCAAAAGACTCCTGTTTCTCATCAGAGACTGTTAAACATTTAAGTTTAATGTTATATTTTTAGTACACATACAAATGACATATCTTGTATAGCAACTTGAAGTAAATTTAGAAATGAATGGCATACAAGTACAGTACTGTAAAATTCTTAAAAAAGCAATAATACTTACAATCAGTTGCATCGACAAACTCATCGAAGTTGTAAGCGCCACTGGGGTCCTCACTGACCCCGCTCTGAGCAAACTGTGGACTGAATACATCCCTCTGGCGTACCTGTGCAGATGCCTGGACAAGTTTCTTGTCAGTTGGTTGTTTTACTGGTGTAACTTGCGCAACCAGTCTCATGGCCTCTTTGGTAATAGAATCAAACATATCGTCACTCGCTGAGGATTCGATAGGCTGGGAAATAGGTTTTGTTGACGGCTGGTATGAACTCTTCTCTGTAGGGCACAATTCTGAAGTTGCACTTTTAATACTTTTCTTTACAGTCAAATTATTAGACAATTTCTCTTCCTCATCTGCACTGCCTTGCTTTGATTCCATGGGTCCTATTGCTGTAGTCTCTCCACCAAAAGTGGCAAAACTAACCTTTTTTGGGGTGTTTGCTACAGAGTTTTTACTTTGAAATGGGTTGAAATTTGGGTCTGATGTATTATCTAATTGATAGCCCTCTCCTGGCACAGATATGCTTTCAGCTTTCTTTTCAACACATTGTTCCTTTTCTTGTTTTGACTTTGATGCACCGCTAAAAGGTTCTTGCAATTGTTCAACCTTACTATTATTTTCATGTCCAATTGATGCTTCAGATTTTGCCTTTATCTCTGACTCCTGAACAACATCAGCTTCTGATGTTTGTTTTCCTTTATTTTGAAGTTTAGCCTCTTCAACTGCAGTTTCCTGCTTTTGAGCAGAATTTGATACCTTATTTTTTCCTGGGCTATTGGCAACAGCAGTTTTTGTGGCAAAAGGATTAAAGTTAGGGTCATCTAAGTTGTCTAAAAAGTCTAACTGATATGCCTTCTTAGGTAATGGGATTTCTTCCTCCTGTTTTTCATTTAAATTCACTTGATTTGCTTCCACTTTGGAATTCACAAATGGTACTTTTTTAACTGAAGGTTTCACAGCTTTTTTTAACATTCTAGCTTTACCCATACCTGATTTGTCACTTGCTTGCGTGGTTTGTAAAGATACTTTCTCTTCAGACTTGTGTGACGCTTCTGTCTCTTCAGATGGGATTGTAGATCCTTCCTCTTTAGGAGTATTTTCCTCTTTGTTTTGAAGTTTAGCCTCTTCAACTGCAGTTTCCTGCTTTTGAGCAGTATTTGATACCTTATTTTTTTCTGGGCTATTGGCAACAGCAGTTTTTGTGGCAAAAGGATTAAAGTTAGGGTCATCTAAGTTGTCTAAAAAGTCTAACTGATATGCTTTCTTAGGTAATGGGATTTCTTCCTCCTGTTTTTCATCTAAATTCACTTGATTTGCTTCCACTTCGGATTTCACAAATGGTACTTTTTTAACTGAAGGTTTCACAGCTTTTTTTAAAATTCTAGCTTTACCCATACCTGATTTGTCACTTGCTTGCGTGGTTTGTGAAGATACTTTCTCTTCAGACTTGTGTGACGCTTCTGTCTCTTCGGATGGGATTGTAGATCCTTCCTCTATAGGAGTATTTTCCTCTTTGTTTTGAGCCTTACTAGAATTTTTACTCGACTCTGACATATTTAAGTTGTTCCCATTATTAATATGTTTCTGCAATGCAGAAGAATTCAAATCTTTTCCTGAAACTTCTTCAACAGCTCTGGTCATTTCACTCCTGTTTACATTAGAATCTGAAGTTCCCTCTTTCTTGCAAGAGGCAATTGCTTTTGATTTCACACTTTTAGTGATGACAGGATCCTTTTTCTTTAACATGGCAGTTTTAATGGGTTTACTTTCCCGTGGTTCAGTGCCAGGAGAGTTTGTAACAGATGTTTTTGTTGTAAAAGGATCAAAGTTTGCATCATCAAGCTTATCAAGAAAGTCCAAATCGTAACCCTTTTTGGGAGGAATAATCTCTTCTTCCGGGCTCTCTGATACTGGTTCTTCAGTCACCTGCTCTGAAGATTTGGCATCCATGGTCTCTTCACTAGCTCCTTCAGAAGACCCAACAGCTTCTTTCATTGCCAGCAGCTCTTCATCACAGTCTTCCATTTCACCTGTAAAAGCCTCTTCATACTTCCTTTTAGGAGAGACTACACCTGGATTATCTTGTGAAAGGGGTTTCTCCTCAGTTGGAAGTTTGGTTGAAATATTTAAGTTGTCTCTTGTGTCTACTTGATGCACTGGAACAGAAGCATTTTCCTCCTCTTTGGTTTGCATCTCATTAGAATCTTTACTTGACACATCTGATGTATTTATGTTGTTTTCTTTATCAACAGATTTCTGCAATGTACAAGATATAACATCCATCTCTGAAATTTCTTTAACAGTTGTGGTCATTTCACTTGTGTTTACATTAGGGACAGAAGTTACCTCTTTCGTGCAAGAGGCAATTGCCTTTGGTTCCACACTCTTAGTGATGACAGGCTCCTTTTTCTTTAACATAGTAGTTTTAATGGGTTTACTTCCCTGTGGTTCAGTACCAGGAGAGTTTGTAACAGATGTTTTTGTTGTAAAAGGATCAAAGTTTGAATCATCAATCTCATCAAGAAAGTCCAAATTGTACCCCTTTTTGGGAGGAATAATTTCTTCTTGCTGGCTCTCTGATACTACTTCTTCAGTCTCAGAAGTTACCTCTTTCTCGCAAGAGGCAATTGTCTTTGGTTCCTCACTCTTAGTGATGACAGGATCCTCATTCTTTAACATCGCAGTTTCGATGGGTTTACTACCCTGTGGTTCATTACCAGGAGAGTTTGTAACAGATGTTTTTGTTGTAAAAGGATCAAAGTTTGAATCATCTAGCTTATCAAGAAAGTTCAACTTGCACCCCTTTTGGGAAGGAATAATCTCTTCTTGCTGGCTCTCTGATACTACTTCTTCAGTCTCCTGCTCTGAAGCTTTGTCATCTATATTCTCTTCATTACCTCCCTCAGAAGCTCCAGTTACTTCTTTCATTGCCAGTAGCTCTTCATCATAGTCTTTCATTTCACCAGTAAAAGCCTCATCATATTTTCTTTTAGGGGAGATTACGCCTTCTAGATCATCCTGTGAAACAGGTTTTTCCATAGTTGGAAGTTTGGTTGAAATATCATTGCTTTTTTCGCTACTTGATTTCTCTGAAACTGCATCAGTCACTTTTGATTTTCCTGTTGAAGCCTCAGCTATGACAAAACCACTTGCAATGTTCGTTTCTGTATGATCTGTTTTGCAAGCAGTTACCTCAGATTCACAATTTGGCTGGCTTTTGGTCACATTATCACCATTGGTCTTGGAAGCATCATCTGTATTGAACAAGTCTTCGTCAACTAGGTCTGGAGAATTAACTATAAGATTTTTAGGAAGAAACGGATCAAAGTTGGGGTCCTGTATTTTATCTAAAGCTACAACAAAGCTATAGTCTTTCTTTGGAGGAACGTTTTCCGTCACTGGTTTTAGTCCTTTTACTGCATAATCAAAAGTTTTTGAGACTTCTGCATCCTCCTT
Organism: Palaemon carinicauda; assembly: GCF_036898095.1. Lineage (NCBI taxonomy): Eukaryota > Metazoa > Arthropoda > Malacostraca > Decapoda > Palaemonidae > Palaemon > Palaemon carinicauda. The sequence continues at coordinate 32,620,644 of NC_090768.1, read as the reverse complement.
ACCCTGTATTTCACTTTGGAGGTCTGGAGAATTAACGATGCAACTCTGTGGTGCGAATGGATTAAATGAAGGATCATCAGAGAGTTTCATGATTCTATCTACATCATAACTCCTTTTGGGAAGAACAATAGAAGCTTCTTCTGAGTTAGGCTGTATCACCATATCTTTGGAGGTATTCTCACCTCTGGGTGCTGCAAGATTGGCCAAATTAACATCTGTGGTTTGAGATTGTTCAAATTTGCAGTCCTCTAATGTTTCTGAATTACATCTTTTATGTTGAAGCTCTTGGCTATCTTCTGTATGTTTAGCAGCTGGTATGGCTCCACTTTTCTCTTCTAAATTGCCTAGTAGAGCCTCAGTGTTAGGAGAAGAACTTTGGGATAAATGTGTTTTCAAATCATTATTGTCTTCTGTATTCAAAACTTTTCTTAAATCTTGACTTTCCTTCAATGACCTATCATCTGTTATTTCAGATATGGATTGTGTAGATTTGTTTGCATCCACCTTACTCAAATTACATTCTTGGTTTATATCACTACTGCTAATTACTCTTTCCTCATTCAACATGACTCCAACAGGAGAAACCTTAGGGCCCTCCTCGGAATTTGTATTGCTACTTGTACTTGTTTTAGTTAGGAAAGGGTTAAAATCAGGATCTTTGAAATCTTTCTTCTCCTCATACACCTTGTTATCAACATCCACGACAGGTCCAATCTTAACTTTTGACTTCTCTACCTCTAAATCTTCAACATTACCAGGAATTCCTTTTGAATGACTGGGTGGTAATTGTGCACTTTCAACACTGTCAATAGTTTCATCTTTTTCTGCCAAAATGCTCCTGTCTTTATCATTAACTGTAATCTTCTCCATGCAACTCATAAGCATATCAAAGGGGTCATCCATCTGTTCAGCAGCTTGCTTTGAAATAGGGGATTTTTGGTTCTTAACAGGAGAGGTGGAGAAGCTGTCAAAATGATCACTAGCATCATGAAAGATATCTTCCTCATCGTCATCCGCTAAAGGCCCCTTGGCTCCCTTAATCTGCATTTTTTCAAAGCTACTCAAGAGGGAGTTTTCAAAAACTGTATCTGACCTGAAATTATATATAAAAAAAACTTTTAAGACAAATTTCTTATTACAAGCATATAAGCTGCAATGTGATTATGCATCTAAATAAAGTGAAAATAATTTGAAAAGGAGCTGGGAACAAAAAATACTACAAATTTTATATAACTTGTATTTTTCCTAGCTATACAACCCCGAGTCATTTATATGAGGTAACTACTAACCATGTTTTCTGTAACCGTCCAATCAAAAATTTGGCTAATTGCATCATGCTTCTTTGCTGGGTAAACACAGAGCGTGCACAAGAAGCAAGAGGACACGTGCTCATGTCTCTTCAAAACACTCACCTTGGAATAAAAAAAAGTGGTTTGTATCTAAGAAAGCTTAGTGGGTTGAATGTTATGAAACACACTATTATTTTTTCATAGCTCTCAAGTCCCTCCTTCCCCCCAAAAAGTGCCTTAATCTGTTATTATTCCTTTACAGGTATGGACAGCAGCCCCCTTCACCCAGAAGGGAAATTAAGAGTATTCGTCAAGTACTGTACATAAAAATTATGAATGTAGTTCATGGTCGGTTACTATTGTGTTAGTGGTCTGTGATGCTACTCTGTATTCATATTATCTTTCCTGTGAACTGTAAGTCCCATCAAGTGTTTGACTAAATAACACAAAAACAAATTTATTATAAGGCCATTGTCAATTGCTTGTGTTCGGCAGTTCGGCAGTCAACACCGCAAAGTTAATGAATATTTTGTTTTGATGTGCGAATTAATGAGGAAGAATCTCGTTATATGACTGTGTCGTAAACATTAATAGTTCACAGGAGCTTTTGAAATGGAATGGGACTGTGTTCACGTTTTGTGTGAATTGTTCCAGAATTATCAAAAACCCTTCCAAGAATGAGAGCGGCAACGTCCGTTCATCATCCGAGCCAAAAGTAAAGTGAGCTAAATCACAGGTGTGTGAGGGGGAGCGGTAGCAAGATACCCCTCCCTATCCCCGGTAACTAGCGGTGTGGGTAGTTACAAGGCCGTCTTGAAAGAAGGCCAGGTCAGTGGGGGTTAAGAAAGGTCCCACGCGTCCCGAATAGTGCTATCACACTGCTACTATAGGCTTTAAGTAAGTCGCTCTCTATTTCTTTACATTTTTCTGCTGTTATTCCAGAAAATTTGACTGTTTTGGAATCCAGGTTAGAGCCTCTAATGCGGTGTGTACCAAACTGCAAAGAGAGTTACCGAAATGGACCGAAAGTATGTGTTCCCTTTCCAAATACTGATGAAGAAAAAAAACCAAGTGATTGCACGTTATCAGGAGAGGCGAATATGTTCCTAACTAAAATAGTAGGGGAAGTACTATATCTATTGTTGTAATCATTATAATTGCATTACATTGTTCATGTGGTATTGGTCACAAAATATCAGCCTCTTGTATAAGGATTTAATTTAAAGATTACCTAACTGTTTACAAAATTACTTAGGTATTCACACTTTTTTCCCTTGCTACTCAATGCTTCATTATCTCGTTGATATCTTCTCTTTCAATTCTTGCTTCGGTTGTTTATTTATGTTAGTTTTATTTTTTTTTAATTAAATTGTTAGAATCATTCTATTTTTTTCGGTAAACAAGCGTAGTTAGGAATCAGTGGGTCTTGGAATAAGGCTACTGCCTCGGGAAAGTTTTATTTTAATTTTATTACTTTTTTCTGTATAATTTTTCTTAGCCGGATTATTCAAAGTCGTCTCCTTTTGTAGTGTATGATCTCTTAATTTTTCTATGAGGATTATCAGCTGTAAACTGTAACGAGAAACAAAGTGTATGCATAGTGAGTGGTGTGTGATGGAAAGAAGGGTTGAGGATGGCCAGGTGTCCCGTCTCCATATCAATCGACCTACTCGTGCCGACTTCTTCCCCCACTGACCAGGCCTGTACTTGAGACGGCCTTGGTAGTTAACCCACACTAAACTTTAATGGATAGTCATTTCAGCTTCTCCGAAAGTAATACTTGTAATAAATAGTGTGGTTTGTATTCCACTCACAGAAAAGTATAAACTTTAAAAACTTGAAAATAACATGATGATAAAAACAGTGGAAGACCATGGTACAGATGCTATGGCACTATTCAAGACTAAAAAACAATGGTTTGATTTTAAAGTGCCCTTCTCCTAGAAGAACTGCTTACCATACCTAGTCTCTCTTCTACCTTTACCAAGAGGAAAGTAGCCACTGAACAATTACTGTGCAGTAGTTAACCTCTTGAGAAGTTAACTACTGCGAGTTTCATAGTCAGGTTGGACGAGGATTTCTCTTGGTTGAGGAGCTTTTGGGTCAGACAAAATGGGCATGTTGCATAAGCGTCCTGAAACACTGCTCGTGGATCCAGTACTGGTGAGCAGTATACTGGAAGTTTGTGGTTTAGAGACATCACAAACAAGTCTGTTTGAAGTGAACCCCACACAGTCAGGACTTGTCACTATTCAATGAGCCAACAACAATTCGGATACAACTCCCTGCGTCTTTGGGTTCAAGTTGTCTACAAGGATGAAAGACCAAACCACAGTGCCCTGAACTAGTATTTCATGTTGTCTTGACTGAATCTCAGATACTTCCTTGAAGATAGATGGTTTGGGATCTGGAAGTATGCGTAGCGTGCACATAAAGACCTGTGATCTTACCGCTTGCCCAACCTTCTCCAATAAGTTGTGGACATCAGCCCAAATTGCCAGCTCCTTTGCCCATCGCTTCCCATAGGAGCTCATTGAAGCTGGGGTCTTGACCCGTGGAGGGAGAAATGAGTGAACGGGAGAAGAGACCCTGAGCAAGGACTCTTCCCTGGAAGAGAACTCAGCTTTAACTGATAAAGAAGTGGGTAAGGCAACGCTTGACCTTGCCTTGAGCCGTGACGGGGGTGATGCTGTTCCTTAGAACAGCGACATTCTGTTGAACGTTGACAATAGTCAAGGGCTGGTTATTGTGGCCACTGTGTAGTTGAAGAGTGCTCGCGAGAAGTCACCTGACGACAAGCTGATGATGGAGACTACTGATCACCTGCTGATCGATTACTGGATCGGCGTGATGGAGAGCAGAGAGCGAGCTCTCAGTGATCAGCGAATCAGCAATCTGTGAGCCGGAGTTGGTGACTCAAGAACAGACGAATGCTGTTAAATAAGTCCGCAAGTGGGTAACCATAGTTACATGACGAATGGCTATGTGCCGATGGGTCATTGAAGGATGAGCGACCAGGCGGTTGAAACTAGCTAGAGAGTCCCGAGCCGGAGTTTGTTGACGTGCACGTGGCAAGGAGAGCTGGTCTGACAAGGGCTGTAAGGTTGCCGAACGACAAGACCGAGGAGAGTCTAAGGTCACAGGCAAAAGGTGATTAACGAGATGCCTATTAGCGATCGGAAATCAGTGATCTATAGATCGACAATTTGCGAAAGCATGAGCAGACAATCAGCAGGGCAATTGCAGAGCTAGTAAGGTAGGTTGGCCAACGTTGAGCTGGCAAGATAGGTTGGACAACGCTGAGCTGGCAAGATAGGTTGGCCAACGTTGAGCTGGCAAGATAGGTTGGACAAGGTTGAGCTGGCAAGGTAGGTTTGGCTAACATTGAGCTGGCAAGTAGGCTGGCGATTCACTAGTTGGCAATCAACGTGCTGACGATTGTAGCGCCACAAAATAGGCGAGATGGCGGATGATGTGATAAGCTGAGGAACAGCAGTATGGTTCGACAATCGACTAGTTGGTGATCATCGAGCCAGAGATTGGTGATCAGCACCCAGAGCTCTGGCGATTGACAAATGGATGGCTAAATTGATCGGAGTGTTGAGCTAAAATTGGTGAACAGCAATCAGTGATTGGACCACTAGTGATCAGCGAGCTAGTGATTGGTGAGCTAGCAAAAGCCAACTATCGAGGATCGAAAATCAGCGAGCTAGCGATCAGTGAGCTGATGATTGACTATCGGTGAGCTGGGGATCAACAATCGGAGGAAGACGAGCTAGCGATCGGTGAAGGACCTAGCAATTGGCGATCGGTGAAAGAAGAGCTAGCAATTGGCGATCGGTGAAAGACAATTTAGCAATCGGCGGGCTACCAATCAGTGGTCGGTAAGCTAAAAGGAGAGACAAACTAGCAATCGGCGAGCTAGCGATCAGCAAGCTGGCGATTAGCCATCTGTAAAAAAAACGAGCTGGTAATCGGCGAGACTGGAGCTAGCAGAAATACGAGCTGCAGTAGGTCAAACAGCTGGGCGGCAAACAGCCGAACGATGATCTGGAGATAGGGGGTGCCCTTTGGAAAGGCAAACATCCTGAGGAGACGCTTGCGAATGAGACCTCAACGGTGCGTGGCGAACCGGATTCATTGACGAGCAGGAGAGCTAGTGATCGGCGAGCTAATGATTGGCGAACTTACGATCAGCAACTTGACAATTGCTATCGACGCACTGGTTATCAGCGATCGGCAAGACTGGAGAAAGACTAGCTGCAATAGGTCGGGAAAGTTGGTCTACAAATTATGCGAACGATGATCTGGAGACGGGATATGCCCTTTGGAAGGGCAAACATCCGCAGGAGAGGCTCACGAACGAGACCTTGATGCTGCGTCACGAACCAATTGACTGATTGATTTGAGGTTTTCTGGCATCCTGACAACTAAGGTCATTGATGCCGATATGATTTACAGTAAATAAAGAGTAAAAGAATATTCAATTAAAACCATAACAGCAACGATGCCATTTTAAATACTAAATAGCTTCCAGAAGACCTGCTTCTGAAATAAAGCTAAAAATACCACTAGCATGGTTGGAGACATCATGTCCAAGAAACTTGGCAAGGATGAACCTGCCATCCTCAACTCAGGCCGCAAACAGATATCTATTGTAGACGAGCGGGCGAGTCTGAAGAACCAAGACGAGAAGAATCCTAAGAAGAGGAGACCTGCAATGACAAGGCTGAAGAGACAAAGGCGTGTCTCTCCGCCAAAAGCGAAGGAACACCTCTAAGGCGGAGAACGGTGGTGTCAAAGACCACGGTGACAAACCCCCAAAGGGGCAGGAGGATGAGCAAGCGGATCAGCAGCAGAAGGCCTCCAAAGAGGAGTTTCTATGAGTGGCCTCTCTTGCGAATGAAAGAAGTGAACACTCACAGGAGAGACTTGCCTCAGACTTTGCTCCTCCCCCGACAGAAGAGTCGACTCAGCAAAGTTGGGGGGGGGGAGCGCAGCCTTATGAGAAGAAACAGCAACAGCAAACGTCGTCGAAGTGAAGATGATGAAGGGAAGTTCGCCTCCGGAAGGGAGGTCAACCCAATAGCTAGGGAGGATAACTTTCCCTTGGAAGTGCAAGTAGTCCAACCACTGGCGGCGGACCTCCAAGCACCGCTCTTTGCTTTCCATCAACAAGAATTGTTCAAGTGGAAGATCTGCATCGAGCGCTACATGAGAAAACATAGCCAGAGCTAGTTCCTCAAAGACGGTGTGCTGATCAGAAGCTGCCACAAGCGCATAAAGACAGTAAGGTGACGGCACAGTAAGAGCAGATTCCCTACACACGAACTGTACTACTGTACTCTTCTAAGTCAGCTATCTTATTTAACAAATTATTTAACAAAAACTCACTCAGGAGTAGCACCTACCCCTCCGACGGGAAAGGTGTCCACTGAGAGAACAGATACAAAATAAGGACTGCACACTCTCTCCCCCAGCCAACATCGACGGGAGAAGGAGAGCAGCAGCGTAAAAGCTGTAACAGAACAAGAATTACAATTAATTAATTCAGCTAATAATAATCAATACTCGGGAGAACCACTCGCTCCTCTGACGAGACGGGGGTTCCCTGCGGAGATGAAGCTGGAAAGTTAAATTACACACAATTATAATTTCACTTAATGAAGAAACCATTTGGAAGGGCAACCTGCAAACGGGAAAGGTGTTTCCCTGGCAGAGTAACTGACAGCCACCCATAAAAGAGAGTGGCGATGACCTTTAGAAAGAGCAAGACCGAAGTCAAGGTCTGAGAAGGCCGCAATCCTTTCCCCCAGCAGATTCCACGTAGAGGGGAAGGCAACGACAACCAATGAACGGAGGAGAATCCGAACGATGACGATTTCCCAGCGGCGGCGGCCGAATCACAAGGAAGGCTACCTACCAACAGGATGACCAATAGCCCAGGGGAAAACATCGGGAGGGAAGGTTCTCCATCCTTGAGAACTTACCATACTGTGCCATATATATATAGAAAAAAAAAAAAAAGATTAATGGCAGTCTAAAATAGGCAAGAGGAAAAGCGGCAACAACCGCTCACCCTCCAAGACAAAATTAAAGTGAAGCACAGTCATGGGTGTCAGTGAAGGGGTAGCTAGCTCCCACCTACTCCCTGTTAACTAGCGGGATGGGTAGTTAACCCTCGCTAAATTTTAACGGATTATCCTTTCCGCTTCGCCAAAAATAATACCCCTAATAAATAGCGGAGGTTTGTATTCTAGTTACGGAACAACAGAAATTTAAGTCATTCAGTTACTTACTGGTTTGGTGACCTTGGACTTGTACATGTAGTGTTTAGTAGTGTAGAATTAGCTACAGGGACGTTTAGTTTGGATTCCATCCGAGGTAAAATTATGGTATCATCCAGCTGAGGCAGACTTATAGTTTCATCAAGATCCAGCACTGGAAAGAATAAGAAATGTAACTGAGCAACAGAAAATCAACACAAAAATTAATGACCAACCATTAAAGAGGTAAAAGCTGACATGATTTTTAAGAGCATTTTACATAACGTTTTCCAAAAGTCTACTACAGGACCACTGCCCCTAATATATAAAATTTGGCTCATTTCTTGTTTATTTTAAGCACATTAACTTGGTATGAGCTTATGAGTTAACCTCAAGTCTTTTAGGTTTATTCTTTAACAACTATTTGTGCACTATGAATATAACATAACAGAAAATAAATAAATGCATATTGCATTGCTAAAGTACTTAGTGTATCATTCTTACAAAACACATTAAATGTTGAACTTATGTCATGTCCAAGCAAGATGGATAATTTTCTTTCAAGACTTACAGAAATACATGGACTATACTGGAATACCTCCAAAATACTGTACCCAAACAATAACTATGTATTTCCTTTATTCTACAATATGATGATAATGGTGCAGTATTTATAGTTACAGTATGTTTAATGTACATGAATGAAAACTACTCACATGAATATAAAACATGAAATTTTGATTCTTAAATTAATATTAATAATACTTACCCGGATAATTTAACTAGCCCTGAATCCCAAATAACCTGTCTAAATTTTACCACATTGGCAACAGTGATACATCCTATTCTGTCCCGTCATTGGTAACAATGACGGCTGGAACGGGAGTTCACTAAACTCTTACTCCAGTTGCGTAATACCAGGAGTGGGGAAGGCTGGGTGGGAGTAGCTAAATTATCCAGGTGAGTATTATTAATACTAATTTTATAATGAAGATTCCATATTAATAAATATAAATTAAGATAACCTATCTAGCCCGATTACCAACCTTAACAAGGAGGAACTGGAAAAATTTCCCCTTCTTAGAATAGGAGGTATCAACCAAGATTAATTTAAGCGAGAAAATACCAAACTTAAACAATTCTCACCTGAAACAAAGTGGACTGCAAACAGAAAAGCCAAGGGAAAATTGAAGGTCAGTCCAGACAGTGATTGATTGATCAATCACTTTGACTTTCTGTCGCCCGACAACCCCAGAGGAAAAAATATGTCCCGGCCTATAGAATCGTACCAAATACATGGCGAAAGGCACCGAGAGAAAATGGACTGCTCGGAGAAGTGCCAGATGACAGCCTAAGGTAAGCAAATGAGACTTCCATGACAAACAAAGAAGACTGCTCCTCACCAACTACTACTTCCTCACACAAGAATGAGACCTAGTGGCAGATGACATACAATTACAAAAACACTTGTTAAGATTACCAGAACTGAACAAAACCTCGCAAAAAGAGTGAAAGGCCGAAAAGAGGCTCCAATAGAAAATTCAGCTTATAGGGAAAAGCAAAAATCTTCCTTGTAACACAGAACACCGAAAACAAGCAGTCAAGATCCAATCTCGAGTCTGGCATCAAGATGTCCTTTATTGTAGCAAAGTCCCCAATCACGAAAGGAAATAGAATAAAAGAAGCCTAAACCTCTAGACAGGTAACCACACATACTGTACTTCCTTTTATTTGTGTTCGATCTACCGGAATCCAGACATAGATGATTCTATCTTCGATTGTCTTCTTACCATTATGGCTAAGATACAAGAAGATGATAGAAAGGCTTCTTTTGTCTTTGTTGGTGATTTTAATGCTCACCATAGGGAGTGGTTAAGTTCTATCTCTCCTACCGATCGCCATGGCTTAAGAGCTTTAGACTTTGCCTCTGAATCAGGCTGTGAGCAAATCATAAATGAAGCTACTCACAGGTCTGGTAATTGCTTGGACCTCGTATACACTGACTCCCCTGGCGTTATAACTAGTAAGGTTGGTTCTCCAGTCGGGACATCTGATCATGCCTTGATTTCATTATTAGTGAAGACTGAGCAGCCTGTCCCTGATATATCATATTCTTGTAAAATTTATATGAAATCCCAAGCAGACTGGAATGGGATTTTACATGATCTTTTGTGCTTGAATTGGTCACAATTATATAATAGTGTAGATCCTGTTGTCCCTTTGAATGAGAATCTAGTCAACATAATTGATAGGCGTATCCCTTCTCGTGTGCTAAGGTATCGAGTGAAGGACAAACCGTGGTTCAATGATGATTGTAGACGTGCTTATTTGGAGAAACAGGAGGCCTATCATCTTTGGAAGGGGAACAGATCAGATTTGACCTGGAACAACTATACTCAGCTTCGAGCTTTTGCTCAGAGAGTTTATGTCTCAACTGAAAAGGAGTACAATTTAACCATAAAAGAAACACTTTCTGGTACAACTCAGGAACATAAATGGTGGTCTACCCTTAAATCTGCACTCTTTGGTGTAGATGCAACAGTTCCTCCTTTACTTAAACCAGATGGCTCAGTCACTCACTGTCCAAAGGAAAAGGCAACCCTTTTGGCTGATGTTTTTGACAGTAAACAGAGTAATGAAAAACTTGAACTTCCTCATTCCTGTTTTCCTGAGGCTAAACTAACTAGTTTGGCTTTTCGATCTCGTGAGATTAAAGCTCTGTTGATGGACCTTGATGCTTATGGAGGTGTAGACCCAAATGGTATTTTTCCTTTGTTTTTTATAAAGACAGCAGATTTCTTAGCTCCAAAGTTATCTGTTATTTTGCGCAAGTTAGCAAGAAGAGGAGCTTTTAGCACTAGTTGGAGAATTGGTAATGTTACTCCTCTATGTAAATGTGTTTGTGGTAGCTCAAGTCCCACTGATTACCGCCCAATTTCCATAACTCCCATATTATCTAAAGTTTTTGAACGTCTTCTGGCAAAACGTCTTAATAGGTTTGCTGAAGGTAATCATCTACTCCCTAGTTTGCAATTTGGTTTTCGTAAAGGCCTTGGAGCATGTGATGCCCTTCTTACAATCTCCAATGCTGTACAGAAATCCCTTGATTGTGGTCGGGAAGTTCGTATGATTGGCCTTGATTTTAGTGCTGCCTTTGACCGTGTTAATCATGAGGCCCTTGTTTTCAAACTGAAACAGTTGGGAGTGGGTGGGTTGTTTCTTAGCATTATTATTGATTTTTTAAGAAATAGATCTCAAAGAGTTGTTGTTGATGGGCACCATAGTGATTATAGGAATGTGATATCCGGTGTTCCACAGGGTAGTGTTCTTGGCCCATTACTTTTCATACTATATACACATGACATGTGGTTTGGCCTAGAAAACAAGCTTGTAGCATATGCAGATGATGCAACTCTCTTTGCATCAATTCCATCCCCTGAATGTAGATCTAGGGTTGGTGAATCCCTTAATAGAGATTTAGCTAGAATTAGTGCATGGTGCAAATTATGGGGTATGAAGTTGAATCCTAACAAAACTCAAAGTATGATTGTAAGTAGGTCAAGGACGGTGGCTCCTCAACATCCGGATCTCAGTATTGATAATGTTTCTTTAAATATGTATGACTCTTTCAAAATTTTAGGTGTGATTCTCGACAGTAAATTTACTTTTGAGAAACATATAAGGTCTCTGTCTTCTTCAATTGCACAAAAAATAGGCTTATTGAGAAAGTCTTTCAAGATTTTCGGTGATCAATCTATTCTGAAGAAGTGTTTTAATTCTTTCATTCTACCTTGTTTTGAGTATTGTTCTCCTGTTTGGTCTTCAGCTGCTGATTCTCATCTTAATTTGTTGGACAGAAACTTACGGTCTATTAAATTTCTTATTCCTGATCTAGATATTAATCTTTGGCACCGTCGTTCAATTAGTTCATTATGCATGTTGCATAAGATTTTTCATAACTCTGACCATCCTTTACATTCAGATCTCCCTGGACAATTCTATCCTGTTCGTAATACTAGGCAGGCAGTTAATTCTAATAGCCAGGCCTTCTCCATCACGAGACTCAATACTACGCAGTACTCTAGAAGTTTTATTCCAGCTGTTACCAAGTTGTGGAATGATCTTCCTAATCGGGTGGTTGAATCAGTAGAACTTCAAAAGTTCAAAGTTGGAGCAAATGCTTTTTTGTTGACCAGGCGGACATGAGTCTTTTTATAGTTTATTTATGACATATTTGTTTTTGATGCTGTTAATAGTTTATATATGACATGTCTGTTTTGACGTTGTTACTGTTTTTAGAATGATTTATTGTTAATTTGTTCTCTTCATTTATTTATTTCCTTATTTCCTTTCCTCACTGGGCTATTTTTCCCTGTTGGAGCCCCTGGGCTTATAGCATCTTGCTTTTCCAACTAGGGTTGTAGCTTGGATAGTAATAATAATAATAATAATAATTCATCATCATCCCCTCCCATGCCTATTGACACAAAGGGGCTTGATTAGATTTCGCCAGTCGTCTCTATCTTGAGCTTTTAGATTAATGCTTCTCCATTCATCATTTCCTACTTCACGCTTTAGAGTCCTCAGCCATGTAGACCAGGGTCTTCCAAATTTTCTAGTGTCTTGAGGAGCCCAGTTAAAAGTTTGGTAAACTTATATCTCTTGTGGAGTGCAGAGAGCATACCCAAACCATCTCCATCTACCCCTCACCATGATCTCCTCCACATATGGCAATTGAGTAATCTTTCTTATAATTTCTAATCCTGTCCTACCATTCAACTCCAAATATTCTTCTGAGGGCTTTGTTCTCAAATCTACATAAATCTGTTGGATATTGTTTCATTGTCATACCACGACTTATGTCTATAGAGTAACACCCATCTCTGTAAACTGAAATATAGCCTGATTTTTATATGCAGTTCCAGGCAATTTCATTTCCAAATTTTACTTAACCAAGCCATTGTCTGCTTTGCTTCTTTTTCAATCTTTCATTAAACTCAAATTCTAAAGACCTTGTATTAAAGATTATAGTTCCTAAATATTCAAATAATTCCAACTCATTAATCCTTTCTCCTTCCAATATTTCATCTTCCATTATATATTCCATTCGCATCATCTCTGTCTTCCTTCTCTTTATCCTCAGCCCAACCTCATATGATATTTCATGCATTCTGGTTAGTAAGATTTGCAAATCCTGCTAACAAGGATACCGTCATCAGCATTCTATAGGTCCGTTAATTTCCTGTTACCAATTCAGTCCAATCCTTCTCCACCATTCCCATGAGGAGGACAACACATTTCCTTGGGGGTAGGCCACTGTTCACTGGAAATTCATTTGATAGGACTCCACTAACATTAACTTTCCACTTGCTATGCTCATGAACAGGCTTTATCAAATATACATATTTGAGAGGAACTCCACAATGTTATTATTATTATTAATTGCTAAGCTACAACCCTAGTTGGAACAGTAGGAGGCTATTAGCCCAGCTGCTCCAACATGGAAAATAGCCCATTGAGGAAAAAAGGCAAGGAAAAATAAAATAATTTAAGACAGTAACATTGAAATAAATATTTTCTATATAAACTACAAAAACTTTACCAAACAAGAGGAAGAGAAATAAGATAGAATAGTGTGCTCGAGTGTACCCTCAAGCAAGAGAACTCTAACCCAAGACAGTGGAAGACCATGGTACACAGGCTATGGCACTACCCAAGACTTAAAGAACATTTCTTTGATTTTGGAGTGTCCTCCTAGAAGAGCTGCTTACCATACCTAGAGTCTCTTCTACCCTTTCCAAGAGGAAATTGGCCACTGAACAATTAAAGTGCAGTAGTTAACCCCTTGGGTGAAGAAGAATTGTTTGGAAATCTCAGTGTTGTCAGGTGTATGAGGACAGAGGAAAATATGTAAAGAGTAGGCCAGACTATTTGGTGTATGTGTAGGAAAGAAAATGAACCGTAACCAGAGAGAAGGATCCAATATACGAGTAGTACTGTCTGGCCAGTCAAATGACCCAATATCTCCCTAGCGGTAGTACCTCAACGAGGGGCTGGTGCCCTGGCCAACCTACTACATTGATATCTTTCAAGTATGTATGATTGCAGTATTCTATGGATGATGACAAATACAGAATACTAATATGAACCAAATTTAACCTTTGACCAACGTTATCTCGAAAAAGGTCCCGAATTTAGCCAATCTCTTTTAAAGGTTTTAAGGTTATAGGCTGTCATTAATGGAAGAGGCAAGGAACAGTGACACTGCCCTATCAAGCAGGACAATGCCCTAGAGACTGACCATATATACATATGATTAGCACCGAAGCCTCAAATCCCCGCAAACTAGGACCAAGGAGGGCCAAGAAATGGCTGCTGATGAATCAGCAGATAGGCCTGTCAACTCCCAAAGATGGTGTGGTTGCACCGACCAAAGAAACCAATGAGTTTGAACGGGACTTTCATCTCTTGAGTTTTTAATGATAGCTTTGACTTCCAAACACACTGAATTCATTCATGGGCACATCAAGATCTTCCTCAACTTCAGGTATATCAATCAAATTATTCCCTTCATATCTCCTATTCATGACCTCACTAAAGTTTCCCATCCAACGTTGCTGTTCTTCTTCTGTTCTTATAATAGGGCCATTATCTTTTTGATGGGTATATGCTGCTTCTTTGCCCCAGTAGAGATTTCATAAATATTCTGTGAGCAATTCTTACACCATAGCCACTCCCTGAATTCATACCTTTGTCAGCCTCATCTGCTTTCCCATCTAAATATTCTCTCCAGTCATTCCTGGTTTTTCTTTTGACCTCACTACTAATACTGGAATACTTAGCATGCTCTACCTTGTAATTTTCATTACTTCCTCAAAAACTTTCAACAATCAGCTTCTGTCTTTGCCTCCTTTTTTAGTATCCTAAGTGTCATTTGATATCCATGGTTTTCTCCTTGCAACTGCACGTACCAAACTTCACAACCAACTGACTGATATATATTCTTATTATCACACCATTCTCTATTAATCGTCTGCTCTTCATCTCTTAAAGTCTCTAAGACTGCAAATCGATTCCTACATTCAATTGCCAAGGTTTGTGTGTTCATCTTCCAGAAGCTTAGTTGTATGAAACCTAGGTATACTACCTGCATGTCTGTTAGGTGCTTCTAATTTTAATTTCAGTGTGGCAATTTGGAGCTGGTGATCACTACCAATATCTGAACTTCTATTGCTTCCTACATTTCTCAGTCCTCCTCCTCTTTTTATTAATGGCTATATGATCTATTTGATTTTTGTAATTTCCATATGATGTAGTCCACGTAAATTTGTGGATGTCCTAATGCTGGAAAAGAGTACCTCCAATAACAAGATTGTTTGTTGAACAAAAACTTAAAAGTGTGCCACATTTTCCTTTGAAACTTTGCTAAGACCCTCAACACTCATCACATTCTTTTTACCTTGATTATTCTTTCCAACTTTAGCAGTGAAGTCACCAATTACAGTTTTCATATCTCTCTCCGGTATCTCATCTATTATACAGTACTCTATAGTTCTTCATAGTATTAATCTTTCCTTTCTTCAGGGGAATCATTTGTTGGTGCAAAGCAAACTATAAAACTCATATTACAATGCTTTGATTTAAACTTTGCAAGTAACAATCTACTATTTACAGCACTCCATTTGGTTAATGCCTTTTCTGCTCTTGGTGTTATCATCATTCCTACTCTTCTCTTCCAACTCTATCCTGAGCAGATATATATTGATGAAAAGCTGAGAGATGAACAAGCAGGATTTTGAATAGGTAGAAGTTGCACTGACCAAACTTTTATTTTGACGCATGTACGCAATGCGAGAATATAAAAACCCCCTTTTGATTTGTGTACTATGAAAAAGCCTTTGATAGTGTGCACCGGCCAATTCTATGAAGAGTACTGCGTTATTATGGAATTTCTCTTAAATATGTAAATTTGATTAAGTCTGTTCATGAGCATAGCAGGGGCAAAGTTAAAGTTAACGGACTCTTTATCAAATGATTTTCCAGTGAACAGCGGAGTACTCCTAGGGAATGTGTTGTCACGTATGTTGTTTATCCTCCTCATGGATTTTGTAATGCGTAGAACAGTCACAGATGGTGGAGAAGGATTGGACTGGATTGGTGAAAGGAATTTAGTAGACCTAGAGTATGCTGATGATGCTGTCCTTGTTAGCAGGACACCACAAGATTTGCAACGCTTGCTTACCAGAATGCATGAAATATCATACGAGGTTGGAATGAAGATACAGTAGAAGAAAGACAGAGGTGATGAGAACAGAGTATGCAATGGAAGATGAAATATCATTGGAAGAAAAAAGGATTAATGGGGTAGAATCATTTAAGTATTTAGGAGCTATGATCTCCATTACAGGGTCTTTAGAATTAGAATCTAGTGAAAGATTGAAAAAACAAATCAGACAATGGCTAGGTTAAGTAAAATTTAGAAATCAAATCGCCTGAATTTAAATATAAAAACCAGACTATATATCAGTTTAGTGAGATCGGTGTTACTCAATGGATATGAGTCATGGTATGACAATGAAACAATCGCCAACAGATTTAGTAGATTTGAGAACAAAGCCATCAGAAGGATATTGGGAGTTAAATGGCAGGACAAGATTAGAAATAAAACTATAAGAGGGATTATTCGAGTGCCATATGTAGATGTAATCATAATAAGGGGTAGATGGAGATGGTTTGGGCATGCTCTTAGCACTCCCCAAGAGAGATTAGTTCACCAAACATTCAGCTGGGCTCCACAAGGTACTAAAAGAGTTGGAAGATCCAGACTTATATGGCTGAGGACTATGATGCGCCTAGTATTAGATAATGAATGGAGAAGTATTGAATTAAAAGCTCAAGATAGAAATGACTTGCAAAATCTAATCAATGTGCTTTGCGTCAATAGGCGTAGGAGATGTTGATGATGATTTTATTTATAAACCGAAAGATTCTTAGCACCCCACCATGGCCGGGACTGAGGGCCATTCTGTCATTTTCGCTTTCCATACACTGACTGAATCCATACAGGATTCACTGTCTAAATTCATCAAAGGATAGCCAGTTTCTTGTGGTGCGCAGTGCCTATCTAACTAAGGCAAGTGACCCGTTTCGATCCATACTCTGCAGTTCTTTCTACAGTACAGAAAAAATGGGAAAAATTAATTCAGTCAGGTTTGGGTTACGACGCAGATAATACATCAGTACACATCGGCAGGTGAAATCAAAGTAGCTACTTGGTGCACTAGCAGTGAAGTGTGGCTTCGCTGCCGCCAGCCACTAACTACAGACATATCGTTATAATTTCAACGGCAAAAATTTCCAACTTGTCATTATTTTAACAACAAAAGTTTCCAACTTCTTGAAATCATATTCCTATTAAAGGAAGGTTTGTACTCATGTAGGAACAAATAAACTATTTTACCACGTCTCACCTTTTCAGAGCACTTCCGCATGTCAGGCGAGTGCACTAAAAACTAAAAAATAAATAGAAGAAAAAAAATCTAAAAGATAAGGTTAAAAATTGAGGAGCTAACATTAAGAAATCCTTTTACCAAGTAACCAAAGACAAAAGTGGTCCAACTCCGTTGGGCAGGTAGGCAACTCCACCATACCAACCTGCCCTTAATTACCTTAACTATTCAACAGCCATTTCAGTGCTCCTACTAAGTATCTCCTATTTAAAAGATAAAAGGTCTACACTTACAGAAATAAACAAACATTACTATCAAATTCTTCTCAAAACTGTAGAGAAACTTATATGGAACTTACCAGAGTCATCCATATTCTTAGACGGTCGTTCTCTGAATGCCATCTTTGAAAACTTCAGTTCAGCAGGCGTTTGACTAGATTCCCTGATATAAATTATAAACTTCATCAATATGCTATTATACGAATATAAAGCCATAACCCTTTAAAATACAAACTTATACTTTTAATGGATAACTTTCAAAAATGTATATCTTCAAAGAACTAATTAACAATACTGTAACTCATGCTGTTAATAAAACATTCCTGGACCCATCTTACTTAGTACACTACAAAGGTAATGCTGTACACACCTCATTCCTGGCAATTTTTCTATTGCTTCTTCTACTATTTCTCTTGCCATTATCTTATATGCTGTGTGCTCCAATTTTGTGACCACTTCGGTACGGTCTCGCCAATTTTCCTCTTCGTCTAGTGACTGGATTGCTTCAAACTTGGTTGGAGACACACCCTGGAAAATCATTTCAAAAGCAAGAACTTTATCACCTTTGAATTTCTCTCCACTATATATGAAGTGTGAAAATATTGCCACAGTTGAAGCATGAACAATAAGGAATAGAGACAAGAGATTTGCTTTTGGTTACTATAACCAAAACTAAAATAATTTAAAAGCCACAAAAACTTAAAAGTAAAAAATTCAGAAATGTAAAATAAACATTAAAGTACTGTACTATGTCATAAAAGTCTGTTAACGTATATGTGAAATACTTGAAAAATATATGCCAAAATGTTTACAAAACACACTTGCTTACCTTTTCTTTCAAAGGGCTCATAGTCTTATTTAAAGATTTATTTCCAATGTCCTTAAAAGGAGTGCGCGGAGTCTTACTACCATCGACATATATTTTTGAAGACTCTTTCCCTTTGTTAAACTGACCTTTCATTTCGCTTGGTGTGATGTTTTCAATTTCACTCATGGCTACAAGTTCTGAAAGAATTTATGAAAATTTCTATTAAGTAAATCACATCTTAGAGCAAACATTTGTCCCTACACACCACTTAAATATTAACATTATGTGCCTACATTCATGTGTCAAATGTTCTCAGAATCACCAGTCTTTTTCACTCAAGAAAGATGTTAAGCTTTCCTCACTTCTCATGTAAACATAGAGCAGATTCAAGGGATGACAGAAGGGTATAAAACATAAAATCATTAATGGAATTGTTTGGGATGATAAAAAATATTCGAATGTGTTTTTCTTAATTATAAAATAATGAGTTCTTTACATGGGAGCATGACTTTTGCTTGGGACTTAGTGGGGTGATTGAGGCAGGAAGTGTAAATTAAAGAATTTAGGTTTGTTTACTTAAGAAAAATAGAAATTTCTTTTAAAAAATGTGCTATGTTCCTACATGAAAACTAACCCTCATTCCTTTAATAGACGAACCATTCTTAAAAGGGAGTATGTCCCTATGAACTAAATACTGGCTGGTTTACATTTAATGAATTGTCAAAGCACCCGATTCTGTATTAGAACAAAGACGAAGACGACAACTCCTGCCAACCTCATAAAGGTCTCAGTCGAATGCAAATAATTCTTGGCCAAAGGAGAACCTATATCTTTGTATTAGCTATGTTGTCTAAATGTGTATCTAAATACAGTAAAAAAAATAGGTTTGAATGCATTCTATCCATCCCTCCCTAATAATCAGAAGGATTAAGACTGGAAGCAGTACAAGCTAGGGTCACCAAACTAGTTCCAACACTTAGGGAATTTGGATATAGAAGGAGGATAGAATGTTGGAACTTATTTGATCAACAAAATCAACAACTAGGGAGACAGTTAATGAGGCATTCAAAATTCTTAAAGGAGTAACAAATGTAGACTACACCAAACTACACTTAGCACAAATCACTCCAGAGGTAACAGATACAAACTGGAATTGAAAAGATACAGCACCACTCAATGTGGCAATTTCTTTACATACTAAATAGCATATACCTGGAATAGACTTCCAGCAGATGTAGTAAACAGTAACACGGTAAACGAGTTCAAGAATAAGAGCAAGATCGTAAGAGCTCTCTAAATGCTTAAAATAAATCGCTCTACCAAAGAGACATCCTCACACTTTCTCTCTCTCTCTCTCTCATCAAACGTGGATATTTTGGACATTTGTATGTGATGGCAGGTAACAGCATACGTAAGCCAAGGAGGTGGCTGTTAACAACAAGTGAGTGAGTTCTAACTATTAAGTAGAAATTCCAAACCTATCACTTGCTATACATCGAACCACCACATTCACACGCTAAGCAAAACTACTTCAGAAGTTCAAACTTGCAGCAAATACTTTTATGTTGAACAGGCTGACATGTCTCTTTTTATAGTTTATATATGAAAAATCTGTTAAAATGTCATTGTTCTTAAAATAGTCTATTTTGATTGTTCATTACTTCTCTTGTAGTTTATCTATATCCGAATTTCCTTTCTTCACAGGGCTATTTTCCATGTTGGTGCCCTTGGGCTTAGAGCATCCTGCTTTTCTAACTAGGGTTGCAGCTTAGCTAATAATAATAATAATAATAACAGCCAACGCAAAAAGCGCTCGGAATAGCCCTGTTCATTCGAGCAATACTGTATTAGACACAGCATGATTAATTTTAAGATCATAAAAAGAAGACAATAGTTGATACCATGGTCCATAGTAGCAAAGCTACAATTTATTGTTGGGTACGACTTGACAGTTAGGCTATTTGGGTACAAGTCGCCTGGTTACGGCTTAGTTCGCTACGAGAAGAAAGCCCCGTCCGAGTAAAAACCATCCGGGTACGCGATATAGTTTACGGGTACATTTCTTTTTTTGGGGGGGGGGGGTTTAAATCCAACCCTCCACTGAAGTCGAGTGAACTACTACTCGGGCGGGTCCATATCAATCATCTAACGAAACATTTTCATTAGAACTTAAACAGTTCTTTGATTGTAGCATCTTCCAAATCATATGATCTTGTGAAAAGTAATGTCTTTTATTTCCCGCCACTTACGTGAACCATATATTTTTTCAACTTCTCGTTTATAGGCATTTCCTACCCAAAAGCCAAGTTTCCCTCTGAGATCCCCTATACTGTAATTGTTTTTATAAGGTGGGAGGTTAGGAAAAGATAATCATAAAACACAAGATAGCAAGAAGGAAAAATATATGGTTTAAGTATTTAGCTAGAAATTGAAGTATCCAATATTTACTGAAATTCAAACTTAAAGTATCATGCGCAAAAGCCAGTAGGAAATAATAAAAAGCTTTAGTACCAAGTGCTTTCGTGCATTTTAATACACTTCTTCAGGGTACAATGCAGGAAAGCGCTTGGTACTAAAGCTTTTTATTATTTCCTACTGGCTTTTGTGTATACCAAGTCACGTGATCCTTGTGGCAGTAAAGCATTAAAGTATCATATAATAATAATTTATTTTCCTGCCAATTACAAGTTCAATATACGATATATTTTTTCAACAAGTTACCTTGCAATTTATTATACCTTTTTTCACCAATCCTACTTTTGCAAATCACTTATCTAAAAAGCTTTCCCATTCGACCACCCATTTCCCACTGGGATAGCCTACCCCACAATGGTTTTCATAGGGGGCAGGTAATAAAACTAATAAATTAATGGATGGTTTACTGCAAAATTCATGGTCAGAAAATAATAATACACAAGATATGCAATTTGAAAAAGTTATGGTTCATTTAATTCGCTACAAATTAGTCTCACTTATTATTATTACTATCCAAGCTACAACCCTAGTTGGAAGAGCAAGATGCTTATGCCCAGAGGCTCCAACAGGGAAATATAGCCCAGTGAGGAAAGGAAATAAGGAAATAAATAAATGAAGAGAACAAATTAACAATAAATCATTCTAAAATAAGTAATAACGTCAAAACAGAAATGAACATATACCTGAAAAACCATTTTCACACTAGAGTCGTAAGCAAACACAGGACATGACCTAACCTAAACGACATTTGGTGAGGTAAGGATACAATCCTAGAGGAGGAGATCACACTCGATATGAAAGAACAAGAAATCTCAAGATAGTTAAGGTAAGGAATTTTAGGCTAGGTCGTTTCCCTTATGAAATCTGGTAACATCATGTGTACCTTCTTACATTTCAGCCGGTCATGTAACCTGATAAGTACGCTAAAAAGTACAGTAAAAAATTAGTCATACAAAGTTAGATAGCCTAGGCGTGTCCTAGGTCGTTACAACAGCTTAGTCCCCATAAATGAAATACATAAACACTAAAAGACATGAAAAATTATATCCAGTACGCTTGGGGGCTATTCCTAGCTTCATAGGAGACAAGTAACTTTGTTGTTGTGAATTTGTGAAGTTAAAACTGAAGTGACCTGGTGTACGCAACATTCAAAACAACGATGGCAATCGGATAATTTTAAGTACATTTGACTGTTATCAGAAACGGTTATTAAAAATTAACACTTCACTACCAACAAAATGACAATTATCAACCCTGCATTTCAAATATACAATAAAAAGCAATTCATACTAACCGAATTTAACGTAGTTAATGGAAAAAATAAAATCACTTCTCGACACCGCACACCCTTTAACAGTTTTGAATTAAATGCCCAAACAGGCGCATGCGCAGAAGGTCGAGTTGACTGTTGACAAAACTATCTATATAGTTAATGTTGACAAACATTTCAAATTATTCTAAATCATCGTTGAGAGTAGACAATTAGATTTTAAATATACCAGGGTTATATATTTATTTTAATTTGATTTATCACAGTGTCATAAATAAAGCAATAAAAGATTTTTAAAAAGAATATAATTTCAATAGACCGCACTTTGATTATAGTACAGCCTTTTACAAACTTGCATTTTGTTATCAATCATTCATATTGAAACTTGTGTTTTCAAAATCAAGTTTTTAAAACAATAACTTACAATGTATTGTCTTAACCAATATTATCAAATGTTTTGTGTAATTTCAAAGTTGTCAAGGTAGAAAATGCGTGGGAAGTTGGGAGTTATACTAAATGAACCGTCGTTCCTTTGAATGGGTGCAATAAAAAGTATTTTTATTCTCACTGATGATATTTAGACTCGGGAATTTTTCATACATAAACTAGATTATCCAATTTAGGTCTCATTATGTTACAAAAGAAGCATTGGGTCAATATCCTGAAATTTCTTTGTTAAGAAATATATATATATATATATATATATATATATATATATATATATATATATATATATATATATATATATATATATATATATGTGTGTGTGTGTGTGTGTGTGTGTGTGTGTGTGTGTCTGTGTGAGGGGGGAGGGTTAAAACATAGGGAATATGAATATGTTGAGTGAGTCCTAATTAGGTTATTTTCCCTTTTGACTTCACGAAACTAATCAGTATTCACTTAGATACTACCGCTAGAGAGTTATGGGGTCTTTTGACTGGCCAGACAGTACTACATTGGATCCTCCTCTCTGGTTACGGTTCATTTTCCCTTTGCCTACATACACACTGAATAGTCTGGCATATTCTTTACATATTCTCCTCTATCCTCATACACCTGACAACACAGATTACCAAACAATTCTTCATCACCCAAGGGGTTACTGCACTGTAATTGTTCAGTGCCACTTTCCTCTTGGTAAGGGTAGAAGAGACTCTTTAGCTATGGTAAGCAGCTCTTCTAGGAGAAGGACACTCCAAAATCAAACCACTGTTCTCTAGTCTTGGGTAGTGCCATAGCCTCTGTACCATGGCCTTTCACTGTCTTGGGTTAGAGTTCTCTTGCTTGAGGGTACACTCGAGCACACTCTCCTATCTTATTTCTCTTCCTCTTGTTTTGTTAAAGTTTTTATAGTTTATATAGGAGATATTTATTGTTGTTACTCTTCTTAGAATATTTTATTTTCCTTTTTTCCTTTCCGCACTGAGCTATTTTCCCTGTTGGAGCCCCTGGGCTTATAGCATACTGCTTTTCCAACTAGGGTTGTAGCTTAGTAAGTAATAATAATAATAATAATAGTACATTAATTTCCCTTTGTATTATTTTTGCATCTGAGCACCACGTGTTGCATTCATCATCATCATCATCATCATCATCAAATAGCTAGTACTAGTGTTGCCACTTTGTGGATATTATCCATAAATTCGTGGATAAAATCAGCCTTTGTGGGAATTTGTGGATATTCAACTGAAGCCTTCATGGATATTTTTTGTAGAAATTCTAAACTTTTTTATTTCTTGTGGAAGAAGAAGCAATTCAAAGAGCAATAAGGGCATGAACGAAAATAAATTCATTTTCCAATTTTTTATTATGACAGTTTTTATGCCATTAGTACTTCTGTTAATAAAGGTGCTATAATTCTGAACAGCCCATGCGCTGAGTGTACCAATGCTATCGATATCGCCCCTAGTATTGAAACTATAAATATAAATTTTAAGTAGGCCTATTGTATAGACTAATTTGAATGTCATAAACATTTCACAGCACCCAATTGCGATCTTGAAAAGATGACAGTTAACCCAGGGTTTTCTATAGTTATTCATCTTTACACGGCGAAGCATAGGATTCTTCATGTTTACAAGGTAGTTCTTTTCACAGGATAAATAGGCCTATATTTGAGGAAGTACCAAAATTATCATCAATGTGCATTTGTAAAGATTATTTTTTTTTTTGCATTCCAAATTTTCGTTGCAAATGTGGGGGAAGCTGTTTTTTTTTTTTTTTTTTTTTTTTTTTTTGTGGGCAAACAAATGTAACTCACTCAGCGAATCTTCTTTCTCTTTCAAGTGACTGTAATTGATGTCCATAATCTCAGTCGTGAGGTGTTTTCAAAATACTTCTAAAACGGTTCAGTTAACCTAAGTGGGGCAGGTACTTTATTTTACTTTGACGGCTGCTTTTCCGGTCCCATACAAGCAGGAGAACCTCACTCTCTACAGGACCTCCACTGTCGTTTTATCTTGTTCGTTCTGGGTATTCAACATTTCATATAACGAACTGCTCATTTACTGTTGAATCGTCACTGTCAAGAGATTTGTGGAATGAGAAAGTCTTTAGTTTCCTCTTGAAGACTTTAATGTCTACAATCATTCGGATATCTCGTGGTAGCTTCAATATAACTACATGGTTGATTTTCTGGGTTTACTTTGACTTCTGGAGCAATGTTGGTTCCAGTTGAATCCATCCTACCCTCTACTGACAAGTCAAAGCCAATTCATTGCTGGGAAACGATGGACAAAACCAATAACTCAACAGAATAGTCTGGCCTATTCTTTCCACATTCTCCTCTGTCCTCATACAACTGACAACTCTAAGATTACAAAAGGGTTCTTCTTCGCTCAAGGGGTTAACTACTGCAAGGTAATTGTTCAGTGGCTACTGGCTACTTTCCTCTCGGCAAGGGTAGAAGAGGCTCTTTAGCTATGGTAAGCAGCTCTTCTAGGAGAAGGATATTCCAAAATCAAACCATTGTTAGTGCCATAGCCTCTGTACCATTGTCTTGGATTAGGGTTTTCTTGCTTGGGGGTATACTTGGCCATGCTGTTCTATATTACTTCTCTTCCTCTTTTTTCTTTTTAAGTTTTATAGTTTATATATGAAAGATCTAATTTGATGTTACTGTTCATAGAATATTGGATTTAGATTATTTATTACTTCCCATGTAGATTTTTATTTCTTTGTTTCCTTTCCTCACAACGCTATTTTTCCCTACTGGAGCCCTTGGGCTTATAGCATCTTTCTTTTCCAATAGCTTGTAATAATAATAATAATAATAATAATAATAATAATAATAATAATAATAATAATAATAATAATAATAATAATAATAATAGTGCTCCTGCCCATTACTTGTCACACTATATTCACATGATATGTGGTTTGACCTAGAATATAAGTTCGTTGCCCAGTTTAAAATCGAGGGGTGGTGCCCAGTTCTCTTGACTATTTACCCTTTGCCCAGATTTCTGAGTATTTCGCCGTTATATCTTTTAGTGTAGTGAACGTTGGAGTGTGGTTGGCATTCGGACACTAGGCAGTAGGCAGTCTGTGTGCTACATCTGGCCATAGTCCGCAAACAACTAGGCTCTACATCATAACCAACTTTATTAATGAAAATCTTGAAATCTATTTTTATCTCATTCTACCTTGAAACCATTTGGGATATATCATACCTTGCTATTATCAGTTTTTGGCAACATATTGTGTTTAATTTGGACTGCTTAAATTCTTTTTTTTTTTTTTTTACGCTTGTCTTGTTTCATAAACTTTTCATTAATTTCGGCCATGAAAAATAAACATTCTGTATTATCTTCTTCTCCTTTGCATGGGCCACACACATTGTTTGTGTATTTTCCCCTGAAATTTGCTTTAAGCTTGAGCATATTCAATCTTGCCTTCATTACAACGATTGCCTTATCCACACACGTAATTTCTCTGATGTGAGGATGCGGGCCATTTCCTTCTATGAATCTAAATGTTTTCATTCATTGTTATTTTTTTAAATAGTTTTCCCTATCTTTCCCACAATTCTTCTCTTGGTTTCTTTTCCCCCAAACCTCTTATTTCTTCTATTCTAATTCCCCATTTACAACAAATTTCTTCATTGCTGTTACTCCAGCAGTTTCCATAGGGGTTCTTCAACGATCCCCAATTATCCCCCGGACTAGTCTTTTTTTCATCTGAGTTTATGATGTTATTGAAGAGCATCATCTTTTTTTATATATTCTGTTTGGCGAGACACTGACCATATTCCTGTTTCTGCAAGGATGCCCCTATATGGAGTGCTTGCGAATGCAATGCTAGAACGTTGCCATTGTCATAGCCAGGGCAGGACGAAATAGGGCACCAATGATGGTATCGGGGGCCTCCCTATACGTTGGATATCACAGAACTAATTATCAATATTAGATATTTCATGAATTAAGCAAGTCCGTGTTTGTAAGATGCTGTTTCAAGTGATTAGATTTAGAACATCCAAAGTGCAAATAATTTTTTGTTGTTGTTGCGCCATTTTGGGTAATAATAAAAAAAAAAAATCTTTGAATTGACGTTCACAAACGACATTGTTATTAGAAGACATAAATGACTCTTTATCTTACTATAACTATCAAAGTTCGCAACTAATCTATAAGTGATATTAAAAATTCACTATGCTGAGAAAATTGTAGAGCTGTCCTCATTGTTATTGTGAATGAGATAATACTATTTCTAATGCTTCTAGAAACACCATTAGTTATGATTTTTTTTTCGAAACCCTCTTTTAATTTGAAAAGAAGGCAGTAGAACAAACAGTTTTGCATTACAAGGTAAATGTCAACCAAATTGTTTTAATTGAATTTACAAAATCAACCATCTATATTAAGAACTAGGCAAGGTTTTTGTTAAACGCTTTTCATCTGAATCGAATGATATTCATGAAAACATGGATGCGGATACGCTCAGTACGAGTATTTTTAATTTTCATAGTATTTGGCATTATTTCCAATAATGGTGATATCTAATTATAATAAAAGGACATAGAAAATTTTATAAAAATACAAAATATCTTGTTTAGATTGGAATTTTTACCGTATTTTAAATTGTTAAGTTAAAATATTTAAGTAAAATATAAATTTTGAGGAAGCAACGCATCCCTCATTGTAGGTGGTGGAATAACAGCAGCCAAAGCCAACAAAAGCCGATTTTATGTTTATGTTTGTTGCACAGAACAACAAAAGTTCCTACTTGTGTTGTCCAAAATGAAATTGGTTGACCAAGTGGTTAGAACCTTTCGTGTTGCAAAACTCTTTCGAGACAACACAGAGCGCATAAATAACATAGATTTCTCACCAAGTGGAGAGTTACTGATCACTTCCAGTGATGATGATCAAATTATCATTTATGATTGTGAGAAGGGAACGTAAGTAAATTTTCCCCATAAGCCTATCAGGTTATTTTCAACTATCTTGCAGGAGCTCAGCGTAGGATAATACTGTAGTGAGGGACCCTAATTTCTCGCCAAATGCATATTGCAATTTTCAATTGATTAACTTAGGTTTTATACATTAGTTAATAGTATTGCTAGTACAAACCTCTCATTTTTGTTCCCTAAGCCCATTTATAATACAATTATTAGGAAATCATATTAGGAAAATAAGGATTTGTCGTTGGGAATCCGCATAACGAACATACAGTACAATAATACCAAAATTATTACAATTCTTACAGGTCTTGCAGATCATGTGTCATTAATAATAATCCTATAATTTTATTTCAAACGGAAATGTCACAAAGATAATTACAGATGCCTAACCTTGTCATACCTTACATACGTTAGATTAACCTATTCTGACCTAGTACGCTCGGTCCTAGTACTCTGGGTCCTTAACGGGCTTTAGGCCATTCTTCCCTTCCATGGAGTCCATTCCGCACCTTCCCTTAACTAGATCTTCCTTATTTACCAAAAATACATTATTAGGAGCCTTTGTATATCAGCGGCCAGTTCCTCACGCATTGATTAAAACTGGACATCAACTAACTTATTCTTTCCCCCCTAACCTAACCTACAAGCCATTTCCTTACCTACTTACCTATCGGGGGACTAACGCTTGCTGTGACCCCCCCTTACACTGTCGTATTCTAAGTTAGCCGTAATAATACATACAGGTGGCCGCTATCATACATACACCCCCATTATTTTTAGAATTATTATCTTAATGGCCATCCTTGGCCCACCCACCAAACCTGATTTAGAAAGCCTAAACTCATTGAAAATTCATGGATACTTTTTAATCTTAATTAGTTTATAATAACCTTGTCTTCCTAAATGTTTAGTTGAAGCTTGAAGACCTGTTCATTTAAGCTGGAAGTAGGATAATAATTTAATTCTACACTGTACACTTACTTTAAGGGCTGCTTTCCTGGTCCTATGACTCAGGGAATCCTACTGACAACAGGAGCTATGCATTTGATTTATCACATACATTTTTAAGTATTTTACTTTATGGTATTCAAGTATATGGTACCCGGTTTTCAAGCACATCACACGCCATGTAAGAAAAAATAATAATTTCCACCAGCACAAGAAAGTCAGTAATAGCGCTCACTCTCCCTCGCTGGTTCTATGAGCTCGTTTGCACAACAGCTAATCACCATGCCGCTGGAACTGTGAAGTTCACAGTTCCATAAGAAGCTTTGTGTATTTTTATTAAACCGAGAGATGACTACTAACATTTAGCTTAAGGATTATATGTTGTCTTAAGTATAAAGAAAGAATTAAAGAAAAAATCATCATACTGTATATAGTGCTATCGATGGCGGCAGCTCGTGATAAGTACTGTCAAACTGCAGCACCCCCAATTTTTATTTAATGTTATTGATAATATTCAAAATAATTATTCTTTTTCATTCTTTCTTCATACTTGTGCAGTAGCTGATCCTTAAGCTTAATGTCAGTAGCCATCCTTCACTTTATGGTAAGAAATTAAAAGAATCTTTGTATAGAACTGTACACTCAACAGTTCCAGCTGCAGGGTGTTTGTCTGTCTCACGCATGCACACAGGAAGCTACAGGGGAGTCTGAGCCACAGGCAAAGAGGGAGAGAGAGCATTGTCATTCCGACACTGCTGACCTTGGTGTGTTGGTGGAAGTTAATTACTTTTTTTTTTTTAATCCATGGGTGTCATGCAAGAAAACTGTGTACAGTACTATATTCTTGAATATGATAAGATATAGAATTAAGTTTTTTCAATATCAAACTTACCCGATGATCATATAGCTGCATCCCTGCTGCCCGACAGAAAAAACCTACGGGCGGAATACGCCAGCGATCGCTATACAGGTGGGGGTGTACATCAACAGCGCCATCTGTCAAGTAGGTACTCAAGTACTCGATGTCAACAAAGAACCAATTTTCCCTCTGTCGTGCCACAGGCAAGACCTACTAAATACGCCGTCCCTAACTGGATTTGTTTTCACAACGATTTGGTGAAGTACACTATTCCAGTTTTGAGCTTTCGCTATGCAGGGGTTTTATCTTCATTTCAAAACTTGAACTCGTTTTGGATAGATTTAATTATAGTGACGAAGAGAGTATGGACTCTCTTTCACTTTTAAATGGCCGACCCTTCCCTTAGACGGAAGTGTTGGTGACGAAGAGAGTATGGACTCTCTTTCACTTTTAAATGGCCGACCCTTCCCTTAGACGGAAGTGTGTTTAGGTTTTTGGTAATTTTGCTTAACAAGTTATAGATCTATTTATTTTATATCTCTCCGCCTTTATAGGCCTCTTCGATTAACTTTCCTTTTTTATAAACTTATAAAAATTAATTTTTATGTTTGTTTATATGCGACCTTTCCTAGTAGTAGGCGGTCCTTACTTGGAACCGAAGTTAATTAACATTGAGCCCGTCATATCGTATTTACCTTTTAAGAATTTAATACTTTTTTAATTTTAATGTTTTATGAAAGAATTTCTTTGATAGTCTCGTACTGTTTTCAAAGATGAACTAACGTTTAGTTTAGTCTCCGCAGTTGTTGACGTTCAGAACGTTCAACATGCGCTCTATCGTTACGATAGAGAGAGAGTATTTCACGGTTTCACGTTGCAGTAAGAGTAAACCGATTCTAGCGTTTCGTTCATTCTTTCTTAGCTTAAATGGTTTAAATTGTAAATAAAGGAACTTTTTATTTGGGAAACCTTTCAGTTTTTTCCTTTAGCAAATAATATGTTTTAACGATATATAATTGGGCTCTTCTCTCAGGTTCTAAGTCAAGAGAGAAGGGAGAGAGAGATAGAGACGGAGGGAGAGAGAGGAGAATAAACGGGGAAGAAGGTAAAACGTTTCTAGAGTTTTATTCTTGTTCCCAGGCTTTATGCGGTGAGAGATTTTAAACGTAGTTTATTTGATCTAGTGTTTAGTCTCTTTTCCAGCCACTGAATTCTTTATTTTTAATTATGTTTTTCTGTTGCATTGTAATACTGTTTTCGCAATTACTACCTTTTAATGAAGGATAGGATTGCGTGTTTCAGGTAGAAATCAGTTAAAGTTTCGATTTCAGTGAAATAAGTGCAAACAGAAAATCAAAAGTGATAAAGTGATATGCGCAAAGTGTTACAGTGTTGCGTTCGAGGGTTCGTCTGTTCGTGCCAGTTGTTCACCTAGTCCGGGACCTCTTACAAGCTCCCAAGCCCAGGGGAGAAGTAATGTCGAACGACTTATGGGTTCCACAGGCCTTGATCGACGAACAGACGTTTCCCTCCGTGGTTTCGGGTGTATCTACACACGTTGCCGACGTGATCGCCCCACCCACACAAAGACGAGAGAGCCCATTTATTCCTCGTCTGCGGAAGAGGTTTCTCGTAGAAACCATGGACCAAATCTTGCAGCTTTTTAAGTGCAAGTCGGTCCCTTCCGCGCAAGTCCAACGGCCTAGGTGTAGCCACTGGGTCAGTTCGGACTCGCTGCAGTCATCCGACGACTGCACACCTCCCAAGAGAGGTAAGGTGGTACCGCAACAGGCAGTAACTCCGTCTGTTGCCGCACCAGCTGTTTTAGACCCTCAGTCACAACGGACAGTAGCTCCGTTTGTTGCCGTTTTTTGTAGACCCTAGTGGTCTTTACTGCAGTCTATGCAGACTCAGTTAGCTGCGGTTATGCAGGAGTTTCGTGCGGAGAAGGTTTACACTGCTCTCGTTAGCCTACAACCTGCCACGGTTGTGCGCCCAGCTCACGCTGAGGCTGCCTGCTCCCACACTCCGGCTGCGGAGAGCTCCACCTCCGATGCGCGATCGACCCTGCCAGACGCATGTTAACGTTAGCCGACGTGCGGCTCCCTCCGTTAACATGCGTGAGCTACCGCATCAGCAGTGGGAAGGTGGAGTCAAGCTGCCGTGTTTTGACGCGATGCGTTAGTTTCCGCAACCCACGGCAGTCCCCACCACGCACCACCACTCCGCTTTGGTTGTTGCCTGCTCCCACACTCCGACTGCGGAGAAGGTTGACGATGCACCCGTTGGCCTACAGCCTGCCACGGTTGTGCGCCCAGCATGGCTGCCTGCTCCCACACTCTTGTTGTGAGAGCTCCTCCACCCATGCGCAGTCGACCCTGCCAGACGCATGCTGACTCCCACAGACACACGGAGCACTCCGTTGCCGTGCGTGAGCTACCACAAGCTGCCGTGTTTTGACACGGTGTGTCAGCCTCCGCAACCCACTGTGGTTACCGCCTCTCGCCCGCAGCAGACTAGTCAGTCAGGAGTTGAGGCTTCCCCACACAGCTTTGGTTGTTGCCAGCTCACAGACTGTCAAGCAGTTACATGAATTTGCCTTCTGGTCTGCTACTAATGCACCAGGGCTGTATGTCCTCACGCACCTGTTGTGGTTGACAGTTCAGTTTTTGACAGTTCACAGACTGTCAAGCAGTTACATAACGTTGCCTTCTGGTCTGCTGCTTATGCACCAGTGAAACCCTCACTGAGATAACCTAGCTTTTCTCGGACATGGTTCCTGTAGATGAGAAAGTGCTGTTCTCCCTCCTTCTGATATTCCCTTGAGGACTCTGTCATTTGGAGAGGAGCCTTAAGCTGCTTAGCCTCTTATGGACTTTAATTAAAGCATTACATGCTTCCAGGGATGGTAAATGGTTCCGCTTCAGTCGCTAACCCCGTCTGTTGCCACACCTGCTCCCATAGACCCTAATGGGCTTTGTTGCAAGACATGCAGTCCAAGCTTAGTCCTTGATAGAGGATTTTTTACGGAGAAGAACCTTCTAGCCAACAACCTTCCTACCGGTTGGTTGTACGCCCTGTTGACGTTGAGGTATCCTACTCACGTCCGCCAGTTGAGATGGTTCCTCCACCGGTGCGACCCAGTGTGGGTTGCCAGTCGCACGTTGACGTTAAGCGACTCTCGGAGGTGGTTGTGGACGTTCAGAGTGTCACTAGGAAGACGTTCAACAACCAGCAGAGGTGACTTGTTGTGACGCAGTGCAGCAACCTCAGCAATCCGGTAGGGGGTTGTCTGCACAACCCAGACAGTCTAGACAGTTTCGGGTTGTCGCTGTACTTCCTCGCGTCCCCATGGTTGACAGTTCACAGACTGTGCAGCAGTACCATGATCTTGTGTCCGGCTCCGTCACGCATCCACCTGTGCGACCGGATTCAGCGAGTCAGACGTTGCCCACTCCGTTGCCGTTTCCTCATCAGTTTCGGATGAGGAACCCTCTGATGAGGACATGGCTGAACAAGACGATCAACCCCCAGCCCTGCTATCCATCCAGAAGATGCTGAAGAAGGAACACGGCCCTGTCAGGCTGTGGATGAGTCTGGTTAGGACACTGTCATCCGTGGTTCAATTGGTGTCACTTGGAAGACTACACCTCCATCCTCTTCGGTATCATCTAGCTCTTCTCTGGAAAGGACAAGACGCTAGAAGCGGTCTCGATCCCGGTTTCCGGAAAGATAAGTCTGGTCTGACTTGATGAAAGGACTTTATCAACCTTAGAAAGGGTCTTCCCCTGACTGTTCAGACTCCCAACCACGTTCTCTTCTCAGACGCATCGGACGTAGGCTGGGGTGCGACCTTAGGCGGTAGGGAATGCTCGGGATTATGGAACTCGAGTCAAAGGACAATGCATTTCAACTGCAAGAAGCTTCTGGCAGTACGTCTGTCCTGGAAAAGCTTCAGGTCTCTCCTTCAAGGCAAAGTGGTGGAGGTGAACACGGTCAACTCCCTGCTTTGATGTACATCTCCTAGCAAGGAGGGACCTACTCTCTGACATGGTACGAGTTTGCAAGTGACCTCCTCTCCTGTGCAACAGGTCTAGACTTTTCACTAGTAACGAGTTTCATCCAAGGCAACTTGAATGTCATAGCAGATTGTCTCAATAGGAAGGGACAATAATTCCAACATATTGGACCCTCCACAAGGATATATGCAAGAGACTTTGGGTCACCTGGGGCCAGCCAACCATAGATCTCTTCGCAACCTCGATGTCCAAGAGGCTCCCAATACTTTGCTCACCTATCCCGGACCCAGCAGTAGTTCTTATAGATGCCTTTCTACTAGATTGGTCTCATCTAGATCTATATGCATTCCCTCCGTTCTAGATTGTCAACAAGGTACTGCAGAAGTTCGCCTCTCACGAAGGGACAAAGTTGACGCTAGTTGCTTCCCTCTGGCCCGCGAGAGAATAACTTACCGAGGTACTTCGATGGCTAGTAGACGTTCCCAGAACACTTCCCCTAAGGGTGGACCTGCTACGTCTGTCACGCGTAAAGAAGGTACTCCAAGGCCTCCACGCTCTTCGTCTGACTGCCTTCAGAATATCGAAAGACTCTCGAGAACTAGAGGTTTTTCGAAGGAGGCAACCAGAGCGATTGCTAGAGCAAGGAGAACATCCACCCTTAGAGTCTACCAATCGAAGTGGGAAATCTTCCGAAACTGGTGCAAGTCAGTATCCGTATCCTCGACCAGTACCTCTGTAACTCAAATAGCTGACTTCCTCTTATATCTGAGGAAAGAGCGATCTCTTTCAGCTCCCACTATCAAGGGTTGCAGAAGCATGTTGGCATCAGTCTTCCGTCACAGAGGCTTAGATCTTTCCAACAATAAAGATCTACAGGACCTCCTTAAGTCTTTTGAGACCACGAAGGAGCGTCGTTTGGTTACACCTGGTTGGAATTTAGACGTGGTTCTAAGATTCCTTATGTCAGACAGGTTCGAACCACTTCAATCAGCCTCCCTGAAAGATCTCACCTTTAAGACTCTTTTCCTGATATGCTTAACCTCAGCTAAAAGAGTCAGTGAGATTCATGCCTTCAGCAAGAACATCGGATTCTCATCCGAAACGGCTACATGTTCTACATCTTGGTTTTCTAGCCAAACACGAGCTGCCTTCTCGGCCTTGACCAATATCGTTCGATATTCCAAACTTATCGTATGGTTGGAAATGAACTAGAAAGAGTATTATGTCCTGTAAGAGCTCTTAAGTTCTATTTTAAAAACCTTTACGAGGCCCGTCTGAAGCTTTATGGTGTTCAGTTAAGAATCCATCTTTGCCTATGTCAGAGAATTCTTTATCCTTTTTTATCAGACTGTTAATACGAGAAGCTCATTCCCTTCTGAATGAGGAAGACCAAGCTTGGCTGAAGGTAAGGACACACGAAGTTAGAGCTGTCACAACTTCCATGGCCTTTAAACAAAATAGATCTCTGCAAAATATATTCGACGCAACCTATTGGAAAAGCAAATCAGTGTTCGCGTCTTTTATCTTAAGAATGTCCAGTCTCTTTTCGAGAACTGCTACACTCTGGGACCATTCGTAGCAACGAGTGCAGTAGTGGTGGGGGCTCCACCACTACAATTCCCTAATTCCAGAACCTTTTTAATCTTTCTCTTGAAATATTTTTGGGTTGTCCGGAAGGCTAAGAAGCCTTTCGCATCCTACTTGATTTGGCGGGTGGTCAAAATCATTTCTTGAGAAGCACCTAGATTAGAGGTTTTGATGAGGACCTTTAGTATGGGTTGCAACCCTTCATACTTCAGCTCCTAGGAGTCGCTCAGCATCCTATGAGGATCGCGAGGCTCAGTAAGGAAGACGTACTTAAAAAGGCAGAGTAATTGTTCAAGTCGTCTTCCTTACCAGGTACTTATTTATTTTATGCTTGTTATTTTGAATAACTGCTAAAATGAAATACGGAATACTTAGCTCATAATGTCAACTTGTAATGCTGGTCTCTACCCACCCCCCTGGGTGTGAATCAGCTATATGATCATCGGGTAAGTTTGATATTGAAAAATGTTATTTTCCTTAGTAAAATAAATTTTTGAATATACTTACCCGATGATCATAAATTAAAGGACCCACCCTTCCTCCCCAATAGAGAACCAGTGGGACAGAGGAGAAAATTGGTTCTTTGTTGACATCGAGTACTTGAGTACCTACTTGACAGATGGCGCTGTTGATGTACACCCCCACCTGTATAGCGATCGCTGGCGTATTCCGCCCGTAGGTTTTTTCTGTCGGGCAGCAGGGATCCAGCTATATGATCATCGGGTAAGTATATTCAAAAATTTATTTTACTAAGGAAAATAACATATTATCCTACTTCCTGCTATTTTATGTGATTCCTTTTTTTTTTTTTTTTTTCTTTTACATTTTTTACGGTTTTCTTGACATATCCCATGACTACAACAGAGGCAGAATGCTGCTTTTCAACACTGAAAACAATAAAAACTTTTCTAATAAGCACTATGAATTTGGAAAGACTAAGTACATAGTGCTTTCAAAGGAGAAAAACATTCCTTAGTTGTATCTTATCTGTCATCCAGAGATAAGTGATAAAATAATAGTTGTTCCAGCGCAAATATAAACCCTTCGCTATTCAGGGAAACCATCGTTGTTCACGGGACGACACCTGTGTTGAGTGTCGGGAGTACCCTGTCTCCCAGTGGGAGAGGTTCAGGCGTAAGAAGAAGGAGAAATATAAGCGCGATTCTTCGCCTTCAGGGTCTTCCTCGAAATCGAAGAAATCACGGGCTTCTGCTTCTTCTACCCCCCTGATCTCTTTCCCAAGCTGCTCCCCTGCGGCCGAGCAGCAGCGCAAGGCTTGTGACTTCAGGTCAAACCTTTGGGGTAGGTGAAGGCGTTGACTCCCCTAGTGAGTTGGTTTCTTCCCTTCCTCCAGGGAACGCCTGCTTTTTCTCTGATCATGCATCCTTTTGGCCATCGCTGGGCGTCGATGGTCCCCCTTTGAGCTCCTTCAGTTAGGAGCGGAGAAAAGCTGGTCATCTTCCTCCGTGAAGGTTGATCCTCCTTGTGTTGGCGCAGGCGCTGCTGTCCGTCACTCAGGCTCTGAGTCTGTTTCCGACGGCGAGGAGTTTGCTGATCCACAAGGGGTGGTGGCAGAGTATTCTCCGACGCAGATTTCCCATTCGGTCTTCTTTCGGGAACGAGTCTCTTGTTCCCAAGAGAAGACCGCCACTGGGCATCTGCGGTCTCCGTACGCTTACGGTTCTCCTCCAGGGGTGGAGGGAGAGCCTTGTCATAAGCGATGTTCTCCTTCAGGAAAACAAACCTTCCATTCGAAGGAGGTATTTCTCGAGCTGGATCAGTCTCCCCTTCGGGCGAAGTCTTCTCTATGTTCCTCTTCGAAGGATCGTAGGGTGGAAGAGTTTGTGACAACTCTAGCCTGGACGTTCTCCTCCTTGGGCTGTAAGGAGACGTCTTTTTGAACCTGCTGGTTTTCCTCACGTTGATCCTTCGGGCTGGCATGATCGTGAACATTCAGGCTCTTGTCATGTTGATCCTGCTGATTTTCATGACCCTAGGAGTCCTTCAGGCCTCCGTCGCGTTAAATTTCCGGGTTCTCATGACTTGGAACTTTCAAGTTCCAGTTACGCTAAGCTTCCGGGCTCTCATTTCATCAGTCACGCTGAACCCTCAGGTCCTTGTGGCAGGGAGATCTCGGTCTCCCGTAATGCTGACCCTTCAGGGTCTCAACCTTGGCTACGCTGAGCCCCTGGGCTCTCGTACTTCTCATCACGCTGACCCTTCGGGGCCTCGTGGCAGGGAAACCTTTGTTTCTCATTGTGCTGACCCATTGAGTGCTCGCAACCGAGGTTACGCTGAGCCCTCGGGCTCTATTGGTTTTTGTCATGCTGAGCCTTTGGGTTATCTTGGCAGGGAAACTGCGATTTCCCGTTGCGTTGACCCTTCGGAGTCTCGTAACACTGGTATCGCTGAGCCTGCGGGCTCTTGTTCCGGACACTATGCTGAACCCTCGGGTTCTCGTAGCAGGGAGTTCTCTTCTCATCACGTGAATCCCTGGGGTTCACGCAATCATGCTGAACCTGTCGTTTCTTGTGACCCCCATCATGTAGAGCTTCGCTCATGACAGAGAGTCTTCGGACTCTCGTCGCGCGAAGATTTCGGGCTTACGTGACTGGCACTACGCTGAACTTCTGGGTTCTCGCAGCTCTCGTCCTGTTATCCATCCTACAGGAGTTAGTGTTGAGGTTACTCAGGTCCTCGTTGCGTGGATTCCTTTGGGGATACGCGACAGAACAGTCACGCGACGCATTTAGTGTCAGCGCTTGACATTCCAGCGTCTCGTGCTAGAGTTTTCTCACGGTCTGCCATCCTAGCGAAACCCCCATCGCCTCGCCCCGGTGGTTGCATCATCCTCAGACTAAATACCATCGTCTTTTTTGTCTGCAGCAGGTCACCCTTCCCGGGGTAACTCTTCCTCTCAAGAACTGGTATACCTAGGCATGCGCATAGAAATTACAAGGCTCAAATCTTTCCCATCAGACAAAAGAATTCAGAGGCTGAGGAAGATAGCACATGTCTTCCTCAGACGGGAAGAGCTCCCATCGCAGAGTTGGTTTTGCCTTCTCGGTCACTTGTCTTCTTTTACCCGACTGGTTCCCAGCAGTCGCCTCAGGATGAGATCTCTCCAGTGGTATCTGAAACCCCAGTGGAATCAGTCCAGCGATTCCAAGGATCATCTAGTCCGCATAAGTCTAGAGGAACGGTCGGATCTCAGATGGTGGCTGGCGGATCCAAACCTCTGCAAAAGGGTCGATCTTCTCGTCTCTCCCCCGGTGTTGATACTCTTCGAATGCATCAAAAGAAGGGGGGCCGTCCACATGCTGCACCATTACATTTCCGTCCAATGTTCCGGGCCCTCAAACAGTTCCACCAGGTCCTGGCGGGGCACTCCGTGGTGTTGATGAGCGATAACACCACGGTAGTTGCTTATCTGGACAAACAAGGCGGTACCTTTTTGCAACAGCTGTGTCATCTTGCAGTAGAGATGCTCAGATGGGCAGAAGACTACTCGGTGACCCTATCAGCTCGCTTCATTCCAGGCAAGCTGAATGTGCTAGCATACAAGCTGAGCAGAGCGACCCAGATAGTTGCCACCGAGTGGTCTTGGAATCATCTGATAGCCAACAAAGTTCTGAGTTTGTGGGGTTCCCCGACTGTGGATCTGTTTGCAACTGCCCTGAATTTTAGTCTCTGTTAAACTGCTCCTCAGTCCCGGATCCCCAAGCTCCTTGGCAAGATGCTTTTCAACAACAGTGGATAAGCCTGGACGCATACGCGTTTCCCCCGTTCTGTCTGATGAGAAAAGTCCTCAACCAGTTATGAGCAAGCAACAACTTGCATATGACTTATAGCTCCGCTATGGCATCGTGCAAAATAGTTCCCAGACCTTCTGCTACTCCTCACAGAGATCCCGAGGGAACTCCACGGCACGATCTGCTCAAACAACCACATGCCAACCTCTTCCACAAGACCCTAGCTTCGCTTTGGCCTCACACCTGGAGACTGTCCAGCACCTCCTCACACAGAGGCTTTTTGCAACCAGTTGCAGAAAGAATGGCTGGACACCTCAGGAAATCCACAGAGGCAGTCTACTAGGCAAAGTGGTCAGTTTTCTGTGGTTGATGTCGTGGAAGGGGGTATCTGTCCCCTCGATGCCACTGTTCCAGCTATAGCGGAGTTCCTTAAATACCATTGGGAAGAAATGCTTCTCTCGGTCTCGGGAGTCAAAGGCTACCAATCAGCGCTGAGTCTCACCTCTAGACTGAAAGGAGTTGATATTTCCTCCTCGTTGGAACTTCCTGTGCTCATACGTAGTTACGAGCTTACTTGTCCCCAGTCAGAGGTTAGACCTCCTCCTTGGAACGTTGTTCGGGTCCTTCGGTGTCTGAAGGGCCCCCCTTACGAACCATTATGCCAGGCTTCCGATCACCACCTCTCGTGGAAGATTGTGTTCCTGCTCGTATTGGCTTCGGGCAGGAAAGTCAGTGAACTACACAGTGTATCTGCTTTCATCTCCCATTACAGGAGATAGGGAGAAGTAATCCTCAGCTACGCCCCTGAGTTCATTGCTAAGACTCAAAATTCGGTGGTGCTGGACTCTAGGTTCGGCCAATTCTAGATAGAGAGTTTTCGTTCTGTAACCGAAGATCCAGACCAACTGTTATTGTGTCCAGTAAAGAGCCTGGGGTGTTACTTAAGAAGAACAGCAGCAACTCGCCCCCGTTTGCAAGTGCTTTTCGTTAACACAGGAAGGTCAAGAGGAGGGTCACGAGAAATACGATTTCCTCTATGATCCTGAAAGTGATTGAAAATGCTCTCAATCCAGACCCTCGTCCGTCCAGTCGACCCAGAGCTCATGACATCAGGGGTACAGTATTGCAATGTCCCTGGCGTTCAAGGAAAACTGTGGCACAGGTACTGCAAGCGGGTGTGTGGAAGCATCAGACAACCTTCACCGCCCACTACCTGCAAGACGTAACCCATAGGAACATGGAAATCTTTTCCATTGGTCCTGTTGTGGCCACACAAGTGGTCTAAATGCCTCAAGCTCCTTGATAGACAGGTAGCAGAGGGTTGAGGGCTGAAGTTACCCGGGTTAGTATGGGGTGAATGAGAAAGAATGTCTGGCTCCTTTCGTCCTTTCACCTTCTCCCCCCTTGGGGAAAACAGCACCGCATGACCACTGCATAGCTGACTTCACTTCTCCGCAGGTAAGACTCATTTCCCTTGTGCATAATACTTTACGTCCCCAATACCTCTTGAGGTAGGGTATTGGGTAAGTCTTAGAACTCTAGGCTTATACTATAGTTCCTATGTAAAGACAAACCACCAGTCTGTCTCACCCAAGCTTCTGCAGGCTGCTATCTGTGCGTTACTTTGTAGCGACATTTGTTTTTAGCGAGGATAGGGTTCTTACTAATTCGATCTAGATCGAAATTGAGAGAACCCCGGGTCATAGCCAAGGCCAGTTAGTGTGACTTCCTCCCTCCTAAGAGTAAGTCACCCCTATGAATAGGGAAGTGTTTGTATTTGTGCCGGAACAAATAACAAATTTTAAAGATAATTTGTATTTTGTTCCTTAACTGGAATACAAACCTACACTATTTATTAGGGGTTATTACTTTTAGGGAAGCTGAAAGGACGAGCCATAAAAATTTTAGCGAGGGTTAACTACCCATTCCGCTAGTTAGAAGGGGTAGTGGGGGTTAGCTTGCTACCGCTCCCGCGCACACTCTCACACCGGTGATTAGCTCACTTTGCTTTTGGCTCTGATGGTGTATGGTCGTTGCCGTTCTTCATCCTTCGCCTGTTTGGACTGCCATTAATGCTTTTGTTTGTGCTTTTTCTTTTATTAGTGTGTGTGTGTTGACTTCTGCGACCATGCTTACTTGCCCCTGGACTCGAAGGTCGACCCTGCGGAACCTTCATGTCAGCTGTAGACACCGGTTGCCACACCCTTTGTCCTGCCTGCAGATGTCAACGGTGTGATAATGGTAACAGGTGTTGTGAGTGTCAGGAGTGGTCTGCCTCTCAGTGGGAAAGGTTTGGTGATGGCTGAAGAAGTCGAAGCAGGATATTTCTCCTTTGAAGGTTTCTTCAAAATGGGAAAACCCAAGACCTCTTCTTCCGCTTCCCGACCTTCTTCGAAGCTCCTGCTCATTCGGTCTCTTCCGGGAAACCGTCGAGTAGTAGCATAGACCCTTTAATTTACGGCTAACCCTGGTTCTAGAGAGATGGTGTTGCTTACTCTAGTGAAGCGGCCCCACCTCTCTCCTCGAGTGAGGCCTTGTCTCTGTCTCCTTTTGTACAGGTGTGGTTGTCCTTGGGGCTTTTGGGTCCACCCTTCAAGGACTCCTTGCTGCGCTTCATTAACCATGGTGCTAGTGGGTAGCCGTCATCGACTTCGGAGGTAGATCCTCTGTTGTTTGTCAATGTGGTAGTGTCTGAGGCGTCTTCTGTGGCTGCTGCCGACGCCCCTGCACTTTCAGACTCTCCAACTGTTGCTGCCGACTCTGTTCCCCCCATTCCAGCTCATCCTTCGAGGGGAGAACTTAGTCTTTCTTCGGTCTCTCCTGTGAGTGTTTCTCCTCCTGAGGGGGAGTTCACTCATAGAGACTCCTCTGTAGAGGACTGCTGCTTCTAAAGGTCAGCTTGCTGATCCCCCGCCCCCATAAAGGGCATCTTCGACGTAGAGCTCGCCCTCTGATTCGCTACAGAGGTGGACCTTCACCATTGGTGAAAAGGCGGCTCTTCGGTTCTTCAGCCTCATCCTTGCAGCCGTTTCCCGCAAAGGATCCTCCTCTTCAATCTTCTTCCGGCCCTCAACCTCTGCCTGTTCCTGGACCTTCTCCTGACAACGCTGCAGCTAGTCCTTGGAATCTGGTCCTGGACTCTTTTATGGATCATTCACAATCCCCATTGGTGGATGTTCGCCCTTCCAAAGGGCACATCCCGGTTCCTGTTAAATCTTCACGCCGACCTGCTGACTTGCCTTCACCGTTTCTGTCACCTATTCATCATCTGCTTGCTCGTGCTGCACCTCCTAAGCGTTTAGCTGCGCGCCAACGCTCTCCAGCACCCCAGCGCTCACCAGCATTACGCCAGCATTACGCCAGCGCCCTCCAGCGCTTTTAAGTCTTATGGCTAGTCTTCCAACATCGCCGAAAGTATTCTGTAATCCCTATAAATAGCTACAGGTTTATATCGTTATGAAAAATACAAATTACTTCCAAATTTGTTCTGATATCTTCATGCTCAGGTAGTTTTCTCCCATACAGGACCAAAGTATAAAGACATTTTCCAGGTCCATTAAACTGTCAGTAGGATTATACGGACTCCCACTCTCCTACGATGAGTCACCTGTTAAAGGTCTCAGGTTTGTATTACGTGTAAAAACAAATCACAAATGTTTTAATCGATTTGTATCGTGTGGGTGGGGCCTACCTGCCACCTGGCAGGTAACTATGTGTACCTCGTTGAAAAGCTTAACAACTGTTTACCACTTTACTGAAGTCTTACTCCTGTTAAAGGTCGAAGCTTTGTATAAGAAGGAAAAATAAAAATTGATTGAAAATTTATCTGATGTTTGTACCTAGGAAAACTTCATACACTTTTTGAACCAAAAGTACTGTATAACATTTCAGTATACTGTGCAGTATTATGGTAATTGTACTATGATGATCAAAATCAAGTTCTAGAACACTTAGTTGGTGCTAATATGTTGTCTATATGTACTATCAAACAAAGGACCAATGAGTGTTTGCAAACGTTTTAATTTATTTGGACAGACACATCTGATGGTCTGAAACCTAATCTTGTTATAAGTACTGTAAGGGGCTTCAATGTACTCTACTGGAAAAGAGGGGTATCTCCTTTGTAAATGTAGCTATATACTACTATAGTACTGTATTGATATATTTTTTCTTAAATTAGATAAAATGTAATGAGATTTTTATTATTAGTTTTGAAGTGTTTACCATTCCTTGCTTTTGCATAAGGTACTAAATTGTTTAGATATTTTGTCAATACTGTACAGCATGTTGTAAAATTTCTCTTTATATTTCAGATCAAAACGTACGCTGAACAGCAAAAAGTATGGGGTAGATTTAATTCATTTTACTCATGCCAAAAACTCTGCTATCTATAGCTCTACTAAAATAGATGGTAAGTCTATGAACTGTGTTTCTCTGTTGCAGTATGTTTCACATATAAAGAATGAAATTATTTTGTGTTTGTTACTTAATGAGTTTATGGGTGTCACGTGATAATAGTAGATCTAAATAAATTGATTTTTCATAGGCGAATACAAAACTTTTGTCATTTAGAATAGGGATATGTGATCAGTGGAGATGCATCAGTTATTGATTATTTGATGAGGTAATTAACGACAGGTAGTGCATGTGAGCGAGCAGCACTACCCACTGGCTTGTCAAAGACTCTCCACCTTTGTCTTTGGCCTCAACCAGTATGGATGTATTGTTCCAACCTGAATAAAAAAATATGGATCCTTGTTTTGTATACATTTTAGGTTTGAATGTTGGCTTGCTAGCTTTGTCTTCATACTGTAATGGAGGCATAATGGGATTTGCAGAAATACCCAAGAAAGGGTGGGAAACAAAATGTATGATTAGTGAGCAAACCTACCGTCAGTCATCATGTTCTTTTTATAGGGCATGATTATTCACAATCTTCCCTCAGTAGTGAATGTAGTGCATAGCCTCCAGTGCAGTGGATGAAGTTTATGAAGTTGATGCTAGAGTAGCTCTATTGCTTCTCCTGATCAGAGACTTGTCTTCCTGCAACTCCCTCATGTGCTCCTTTGGCTAGCTTCTCTAGCAGTACACTTGGCCATTCTTATTCCTGGGGTTTTGGTAATACGGATA
The DNA here is from genome assembly GCF_036898095.1 of Palaemon carinicauda. Classification (NCBI taxonomy): domain Eukaryota; kingdom Metazoa; phylum Arthropoda; class Malacostraca; order Decapoda; family Palaemonidae; genus Palaemon; species Palaemon carinicauda. Next base: position 32,577,113 of record NC_090768.1, on the reverse strand, counting down.
GGCGCGAAGATCAAGAATCCTTGAATGCTTACTGCCTTAAGGTGTGTAAACTCATAACCAACTAACTCACTGACCATTACCTGTGTGCGGTTGACTAACACACTAGATAACCCACTATATTGTACTACATTCTTTTCACGTGATTTCAATCATGGTATTTTAGTTCATACTACTTTTCAGAGGTAATGCTACATTATTAACATAGCTTCAATACAAGGTTAGATAACTCATAAAACGAAATTCATCGCTGTAGTGGTTTGCGGACTGTGGCCAGAAGTAGCACGCAGACTGCCAAGTGTCCGAATACCGTAATCTGGGTAAAAGTTATACAATCAAGGTCCTAAGAGTAGATCTTCAGTGCCGGACAAGACTCCTCAAAGGGAACCTTCAGCTTCCTTCCTTTTTGAGGGTTTGTCAGACAATGTTAGCGTCAGCAGACAGCCATGGTTCGGAGCCGCCATGAGGGCAGTGATGCAGAATTTTGGACCTGCCCTTTCAGCTCATTCCTTGGAAGCTCTTGAGAACCTTCCGCGACCTTCGGTTCTAGTAGACGCATGGCAAGAGACCTCAGCTGTCTCCCCCCTGAAGAGGAAAAGAGGAGTTCCTGAGGTTTCAACTTCATCAAGGATAAAGCCGACTCCAGTTACGCCGTCAAGGACAAGGTCGAACCTCTCTGGTTCTTTGTCCCCCCGTTCTCTTGGCTCTTCGTCACCGCTGTCGAAAGTGTCTCGTAAGGAGGAGTCAGTTCCAGATTCCCTCCTACCATCATTGGAGGAGGACCTTCCCTGTGACAATAGTGTCACTGCCTCAGAGTTTTCCGGGAAAGCCAAACCATCCAGGCCTTCAATGTTGGAAACCTACCTTCCTCCTTGTAAGGAGTCTAAGGACTCCAAGATGTTGCCTAAGTCCTCTTCGAGGGCCCCCAGACCTGCAGAATGGGTCAGGACAGTCAGTCATCCTGGTCTTGATGACCCACTCCGAGACGAGTTCCTGATGGTGGATGACGGCCCCTCTTCAGAAGGACAACAGAGGGAGTCTGAACATGCCTTTTGGCATGTTCTGACTCTAATGAGGAACCTCAATGGGGTGTCTGACCCAGAGTTAGCTCCTCAGGAGTGCAAAGACACGGTCTTAGACCGTGTCTTTGGCATTCAAAAGCCCATTAAGTCTAGTGCAGCTCTGCCTTGTTCTCAGGTGCTGAAGAGTGCCCAACGTAAGATCACTTCTCAGTTCTCCGAGTTCTCCTCATTTCAATCAGGCTCATCTGCAAAGCTCCTTCCACCTCCTCGTGTCGAGCAGAGGAGGTATTATGAGATCTTGGATGAGCCTCGACCAGCTCTTCCTCTTCATCATTCCTTGGAGGAACCGATTAAGGGGGTCTCTCTAGAGAGTCTCTCTGGCCGTCAGGTCACGTTCCTGGCGGCAGAGATCCTTAACTAAGAAAAAGGTCGCGAAGTATGCCATTCGGTCTACTTTGTGGCTGGATCTCGGGTTAGGATTCTTGGAAATCTTGGTACGGATAGAGGATTTTTCCAAAGAAAGTACCAGGAAGGCGATGGAGACGTTCCTCCTTTCAGGTACCCGGACTATTGAGTTCCTGGCCCACCGCTGGAACTCGGTATCTGAGAAGTTCCATCACTGAGTCCCTAATGCCAAGATTGCAAGGCTCAGGAACTCCTCTCTGGATGGTTCCTCTTTGTTCGAGCCTAAGGACGTCAAGGAGGCTGCAGAAAGGAGGAGAAAGTCCCACCAGGACTGTCTCCTCCATAGGGCCCTAACATCTTGGCCCTGCAGACCACCAGCTCCGCAGCCCAACCAGCTTAAAGCCTCAATAAGCAAAGCGGTAGTGAAGAAATAGGTGTCAAAGAAGCCCTTTCCAACCAAAGACAAAGGCAATGAGTCCTTTCGAGGAGGGAAACACCCTAGAGGGAGCGGCCTTGGCCACAATCACTAGGACGGGCGATCTCCCTGCTCATCCGCCAGGAGGATGATTGCTTACAAAGCTGCTAAGACAGGTGGAAGCAACTCTGGGCCAATCACTGGACAGTCTCCATGATTCGTTCAGGGTATCACGTCATTTCATCTCTCCCTCCCTTGTTCAAGGATTCAGTGACAATAGACTCCTTTACGAAATCCAGACTATGTTGGAGAATGGCACTCTGCAGGAAGTCCTCAACGACTCCCCAGGCTTCTTCAGTCGACTCTATCTTGTGAAAAAGGCATCTGGAGGCTGGAGACCCGTCATCAACCTCTCTGCTCTGAACAAGTTTGTCAAACAGACTACGTTCAGTATGGAGATGGCAGACATGGTCAGACAAGCAATAAGACCATAGGACTTCATGTGCACACAGGACCTAAACGGTACATACTTCCAGATCGCAATCCATTCGTCTTCAAGGAAGTATCTGAGATTCAGCCTAGACAACAGGAAATACCAGTTCAGGGTGCTGTGCTTCGGTCTTTCCACAGCACCCCAAGTTTTCACCAAAGTTTCATCCTGGGCTCACAGGATCGGCATCTGTCTCCTCCATTATTTGGACGACTGGCTGATCCTAGCAGACTCGGTGGCAACCCTTCTTCAGCACTGAGACAGGCTTCTGAAGCTGTACCAAGATCTGGGGATCGTGGTAAACCTCGAGAAGTCCTCCTTGCTTCCCACTCAGAGACTGGTATACCTAGGAATGATTTTAGACACCAATCTCCACAAAACCTTCCCATCAGACGACAGGATAACGAGGCTGAGAAAGGTCGCAAGACCCTTTCTCAGACGAGACGAGCTCCCAGTCCAGAAGTGGTAATGTCTCCTTGGACACCTGTCATCCCTGGCCCGTCTAGTTCTGAACGGCCGCCTCAGGATTCGATCTCTCTAGTGTCAACTGAAGTCCAATTGGAATGAGGTCTTCGATTCCCCGAACATTCTGATCCCCATGGGACCAGGGGAATGGATGGAACTCGAGTGGTGGGTGGCAGGCGAGAACCTGCGGAAGGGTGTAGATCTTCTCCCCCCCCCCTGCCTAGATGCTGCACAACATGACCTCAGGCCTCTGGTCAGAGTCCGAAAAGTACCTTCACTTAAATCCCTTAAAAGATGAATGCTGTGTTTCTAGCCCTTCAACAGTTCCATCAGTTCCTGGCAGGCCACTCAGTGGTGGTGATGAGTGACAACACCACAGTAGTGGCTCACATCAACAAACAAGGAGGTACTTGTTCGCAGCCCCTATCCCATCTAACAATAGGAATATTGAGATGGGCCGAAGTCCACTCTATGCCCTTATCAGCCCGCTTCATTCCACGCAAAAGGAATGTGCTCGCCGACAATCTGAGCAGAGCATCTCAGATAGTGGGTACTGAATGGTCCTTGGGTCATCTAGTAGCCAAGAAAGTCCTAACTTTGTGGGGTTCTTCGTTGGTGGATGTGTTTGCAGTGGCCCTGAACTTCAGGCTCCTGTTGTACAGCTCCCCAGTTTCGGACCCTAAGGCTCTCTGGCAAGATGCATCCCAACAATGGCGGGACAACATCGACGTTTACGCCTTCCCCCATTCTGTTTGATGAGAAGGGATCTCAACAAGGCCAGAACATTGGTCACCTATCAGTGACTCATAGCTCCGCTGATCATGCGGAATGGTTTCCGAACCTTCTGCAGCTCCTGATGGAGCCCACAAAAGCACTTCCTCCGCGACCCGATCTGATCAGACAACCGCATTTCAACATCCACCACAAAGCCTCCGTCTGGAAGCTATCCAGCATCTCCTCACTCAGTTCCAGACCCTTTCAGTTTTAGCAGTGAAAGGCTATTGCTCAGCCTTGAGCCTTGCCGTCACACTGAAAGGAATGGACATCTCATCGCTAAAACTTTCCTTACTCATACGGTCTTACGAACTTACCTGTCCTCAGTCGGAAGTGAGACCTCCCCCTCGGAATATGGTTCGAGTTCTCTGGTCTCTAAAAAGGCCTACTTACAAACCACTACGCCAGGCAACAGATTGCCACCGGACTTTGAAGACGGTATTTCTACTGGCCTTGACCTCTGCCTTACGTGTCGGTGAACTTCATGGTCTTTCATACGACATTGCCCATTCAAGGGGAGGGGGGAGAGTTAACTTTCAGCTTCTTCCCTGAGTTTGTTGACAAGACTCAGAATCCAGTGATGTCGGATCCTAGATTCTACTCCTTCCGGATAACGAGTTGCTGCTCAGTAAATAATGATCCAGATCATGTTACTGTACCCAGTGAGGAGTTTGAGCCTCTACCTCAAGAAAACAACAGCAGCCCATCCCCGGGTGCTTCGCTGTCGTCAGCACCGGGAGACTGAAGAGGAGGATCACCAAAAAACACCATCTCTGCATGGATTCGCAGAGTCATCGATTACGCTCTGAATCCAGATCCTCTTCGAACACGGTGACCCCGAGCTCATGATATCGGGCATACCTACATCCGTGTCTGTCAATAGAAATTATTCTGTGATGCAGGTTCTACAAGTAAGGATGCAGAAGCGCCAGACGACTTTCACAGCCCATTACCTGCAAGAAGTGACCCACAGGAGACTCGATACAATCTCTATCTGTCCTGTGGTGGCTGTACAACAGCGTGTTTAATACCTCAAGCTCCTTATTGGACAAGTAGGAGAAGGTTGAGGGCACTGTTACCAGGTTATAGTCTGCATGAATGAAAAGGAATGACTTTCTCCTTTTCTTCATCCTTCCCTCTCTTGGGGAAGGCAGCATTCTGGGTTCTTTGCACAAGCTGGCCTTAACCACTGCAGGTAAACCATGCTCCCTCGTGTGCCTAGTATTGTGTCAATACTGTTACGTCCCCATACCCTAGCAGCAGATGGTATTGGGAAATTCTTGGTCAACTCGGTTATCTACAAAGACTCGGAATAACTTTTACCTTGACAGTCACACTGCGTAGCATGGTTTAGCGAGGTGTTAGGGTCTCCTTATTTTTGGTACTAACCTACTCATAGAAAGGAGACCCCGCGTAAAGCCAAAAATCCAGATTGGCAGGGACATCTCCCTTCCTAATGGGTGAGTTACCCTTATAAATAGTGTAGGTTTGTATTCCAGTTACAGAACAAATGACAAAATTGGAAGTAATTTGTATATTTCCTAACGATACAAAGCTTTATCTTTTTATATAAATATACCCGCCGACCCTGTCCCCCTTAAAGTTCTACCTTCAAGCAAAGTGAAGCACAGTCTCAGGTGTTTGAGTGAAGGGGTAGCTACTTACCCCCCCCCCTCCTCCTGTTAATTAGCGGGATGGGTAGTTAACCCTTGCTAAATTTGAATGGCTCATCCTTTCAGCTTCGTTGAAAGTAATACCCTCAATAAACAGCTAAAGGTTTGTATTAGGAAAAATACAAATTATCTCTGAATTTATTATCTCCGAATTTGTCATTTTTTGCACAATTTTATAGTTAGCCAGTTCCTGTTATATAACTTAGTAACCATTATGTGCTCAAATCTTTTATCTCTGTTTTTACTATTGTTTTGATGTTTTTTTTTTTTCCAGACACAATTCGTTACCTTTCTCTTCATGATAACAAATATATAAGATACTTCCCTGGACACACCAAAAAGTAAGTCCTTTATAATGGTTTGTGTATGCTAACTTTTTAATATCCTTTTTGAGAATCCAGTTCTCTGATCTGCTCATTTTGTCTACTACTTAATTAGAATTGAGAACTTGTCCGATTTCATTCCTTCATTTTGTTCTACATCATACCAAAACTTCAACCTTAGTGAAAAGTAAATTTCTCTTTTATTTACTGTACATTATATCTAAGACCACTGAGTCCTTGATTGAGGAGCCTCGAGCAGAACATGCTACACTAATATTAGTACAGTATTACCAGTTTAGCTAAAAAATTAAGAACATAATGCCGCCTTCATTTAAAATAATACTCATACAGGTAACTTGTAGATGGGCAATGTCTTTCAAAGGAATTACAGTATACCAATAAAAAGTTATTGTTCTGATAAATGTGATTTTGCAGTTGTATATTCCAGTGTTTGACTAGTAATTTTTGAAACTTATATCATGAAATAAACCTTAATAAATCTATGATTTAGGAGCATATTGAAATTAAAGGTGACATTGTTAGTCATTACTTATAGTTAAGATGCTTAGATCAAGAAACTTTGACCTAATTTTAAATTCTTAAATCTTTTGCTGTAATAAATTATTCTAGGGTCTTTTGACATTTTATGGAATGAGACTTACTCTTCTATGTAGTTATCATTTATACTGTTTCTAACTTGTCCGTACAGTTCATTTTAATATTTTATTTGTCATGGCTTATTTTATCTTGAGGATAACCAGTTGAAGCTATATGATTGCTTATAATGATATTTTATCTTAAGAATAACCATTTGAAGCTATTTTATTTTACAGAACTGAATTTAATATTTGAGTGCTTTAAAGAATATTTTCCACATCAGCATATAAATTCTTTTTATATATCTTCCTAATCAAAGAGTGATCACTTTGAGCATGAGCCCAATTGACGACACTTTCATCTCCGGCTCTTTGGACAAGTCATTGAGACTCTGGGATCTGCGTTCTCCGAACTGTCAGGGAATGATGCATGTGGGAGGGCGGCCAGTAGCAGCTTTTGACCCAGATGGTCTTATTTTTGCTGCAGGTATCAATTCAGAAATGATCAAGCTTTATGATCTGAGGTAGGCAGCTTGTTTCTTGTTAATTATTGGTAAAATTGTAGAGGGAATTATTAAGTGTTGTAAGATTTATTCGTTCCTACTCTTATACAAACCTTTTGTCATTTGAAATTGCAGATAACTTCAACACAAGGTGGAATCACCATTGAATTGCTAACAAGGTAGTTGGTTAACAAGTGGTGCAAGGGGAAAGCCCCACCCACCCATTTGTCATAGACTACCCTCTGACTTTGGTCATAGCTAGTACAGGTGTACTTTTTTTTTTTCTCAAGTTTGTTGAAGGGTTTTTTGTAAGCACTCTTGCTTGGGACAGCAGAAGTGCACCATAACGTAAGACATGTGGTACTGGTAGTTTTTGAACCCTCATATGTTGTGTACCTTTTGTGAGGGTCAGTTTGTATTTAGTTCTTCCCCCTGAGATAAGTTCATTCTTTCCTTATTAGAAGGTGATTAACTCTTTTTGGAGTGTAACTCTGCTTGTGTCATGGTATTATCCTTTCCCCGAGAGGGAGTTACTCGGTATGGCTCAAGTGTTGGTGTTGTATTTGTGTGTTCCTATGTGGTGACCCATGTATTGTACATTTTAGTGTGGTACTGTGGAGGAAGCTTTCAGCCTCGTCCTCCAATAGAGCCTAGTTATTCACAGTTGCCAAGACCATGACTCCTCTGTAGCAGTAAGTAAGAACAGTTGGATACTTCTTTGAAAAGAAAAGGGAGATAAAGAAGATTGTTGCCAGGAAGGCCTTTTGCTAAATGTTCCTTGGAACTGTCACCATTTATCTCCCTCTTCAGGAGCGAGTGATGGTACTCACCCACTATCTGGTACCTTCGAGGTCAGTCAAATGGAGCATTATGTGTTTCTTGCAGTACCAGTCTGTCTTAAACATCAGTTCGAGCCCGTCCTGATCTTATCCCTTTGATTTAAAGTTAACATATAGGTGCTTGATGTTTTGTAATGCCCTTGTGGTGCTAACTTCAAGAGTCCTTGACATTTTGCATGTGTGTGTCACAGCCCTTTCATTAGCCCCAGCAGAAATAAGAAGGAAGTGACCAGATATTTTTTTTCTGGCTTTGTTAGGCTACGTACTTGCAGTGGCAACTTTGGTCAGTGTGGACTTCTGCCATCTCAAGGAAGAGCTTGGAGCTGAAGGTTGCATATCAGGCCACTTTCTTTGGATGCTGAGGTGACTACTTAGTAACTGTGTAACACTCCCAGCTCCCTCACAGTATAAGAATACATTTCGTTTAAAGTATGACATTCAACACAAGTCTTGAGGATTATGTATGTACATTATATATATACTATATATATATATATATATATATATATATATATATATACATACATACAGTAGGGTCCCGAATTATGCGAGAATTTGGTCGATTAATGACCTCGTGTAAATGGAAAATCGCGAATTTCGAAACACACAACTAACAGAAATAATTCCATTGCGGCCATGGCAACCAGCAATTTGCCTATTCAAATGTGTTTACTACCCATTTCCAATACTTTCTTTGTACTATACTGTATTTCTTTATAATATCAAATTGTTCTTGTAAATAAATAAAACATTTAATATACTTTAAAGTTCTAATAACTTGAAAAATGGTTAAAATTACAACCAGGATAGGTGTAAACACCATATATTTCCCGTTATAACACAACCCAAAATACAGACAAATTTTAATGTTTGTCATATCTATTGTATAATACAACTGGTGAATAGCAAAACCATCACTCTAAAGACTAGCTTGTTGTATGATTGAAAATCCAGAATTATCAAAATAAAGGCGATTTTATATCATGCGTTTCCTAAACACGCTTAAAAGCACAATAGAAAACGACAACCAATGTTTTGTTTACGTTTATCTCTGATCACAACGAAGAAACAGACGCATTTATACATCTGTGTTTTTGAATTGACAGCAATTTTACCAAGTATAGATTATATGTTGAATTTGTTATTACTAATGATCTAATTATTTTTTATTAGAACTTTCAAATAAATGAAATGAATGCCATTTATGAAATGTTTTTCTTTATGATGCCGCCTGAAACGGAAACCTTCCATTTGTTTACGCTCCATCTTCGATCATAATAAACAAACGAATGCATTAAACACACATGATCTAAGTCATAACTAATGATATTACAAACATTTAGTAAACATTATGTTATTACAAATATTTTACTTACCGTATCCATATAAATTCCTAAATTCGTAGCAAAGCTGGAAATTTTTTTTTCCTTATGCGTTTAATCCACAATAGCAAACTGCCGCTAATGACAGAGTGATAACTTACGATAATTGTAAACTGTTACGAAAGATAATTGTCCTTTCCATATCCAAAATACTTTTCCTAACTTCAGTTACAAGTCAACTTGTACCCACCTCAATTATGGATCCATATGCAAAAAAGGTAAAAGAAGAAAGTACTAGGCCTATTTTTAAAGTCACCGAACAATTAGGTTACCGCTATAACGTTCGATGAGAGAGAGAGAGAGAGAGAGAGAGAGAGAGAGAGAGAGAGAGAGAGAGAGAGAGAGAGAGAGAGAGAGAGAGAGAGGGATGGTTTTAAAGTACTAAACAATAAATATGATAGGTTATAACACATTGGTGTTTATGTAATATTAACTGTATAGATGGTTTGAATAAGTTAAGAAATGGTGTAAACTATTCTTTGTTATTGTATTCGCGCGGAAGCTAGACATCAGCTGATGTGATCACAGCCAAAAGTAAAACAAAAATAATTTAGCAATACTCGATTTTTAAAACACACCCGAAATTTAACAACATAAGTACATGTTTTATTATAGCGCAATTGACATTTAAAGAGTAAAAATTTTCTGGAATAGAATGGTGTTTCCTAAAAAATAGTGGTTTGCGGACGAAATCGGTTACCGTATTTTAAGCTATGATTGAAATGGATGTATACACGGTATAATTTTTTCGTTTTGTATTTAATTGACACTTCAAGAAAACCGATTTTGGTTTCTTCATCTATTTGTAAGTATTGTATAACGAGAGAGAGAGAGAGAGAGAGAGAGAGAGAGAGAGAGAGAGAGAGAGAGAGAGAGAGAGAGAGAGATATTATGACGCAGAAGGTTACAGACCTAGAACAGGGGAGGATGAAGGGGGGGGGAGTGATGAGATAGGCTGGGTGGACTCGCAGGGGAGACGGTAGGAGACGGGGGAAGGGGGGATTTGGTTGCCAGTGGCTAAAAATAGATTCTGAAAGACGGTAAAGGGAAAAACGAATCCCATCGAATAAACAGAATAAGGAAAGGGAATAAGATCCAGAGGAATAATAGATATAATGGAATGAAAATGACTAGATGGTGTTAGTTGTGATAAGAATAATTTAGATATTTGAAATAAGAGTGTCTGAGGAGGTATAGAAGGAATTCGTGATAAATATAGAGGAATATCAAAGGATACAGTTAGTTTGCATTAAAGGGTTTGTTATCGTTTATCGGCAGTGAATAGCCTAAACTTCGGTAACGAGTCGTCAATATTTTGTCATATTTTAAACAGTATACATTTGATTTGCAAACATTGGTTTTGTAGAGTAGACGGTAAAATAAAATCTAGAGAGAGAGAGAGAGAGAGAGAGAGAGAGAGAGAGAGAGAGAGAGAGAGAGAGAGAGAGAGAGGGATTTCTGCCATCAAATCTCTCTCTCTCTCTCTCTCTCTCTCTCTCTCTCTCTCTCTCTCTCTCTCTCTCTCTAGATTTTATTTTACCGTCTACTCTACAAAACCAATGTTTGCAAATCAAATGTATACTGTTTAAAATATGACAAAATATTGACGACTCGTTACCGAAGTTTAGGCTATTCACTGCCGATAAACGAACCCAGTCTACTCGTAAAAACCTTGAACGCCCAGAGGGAAAAATAAGGCTTTTAAATATACTGTACTAAACAAAAATAATGCTTTAATATACCATCATTAACACTACCATTACAATTATCGTAAGGTTGGAGAAAGATAAAGATTGCCGAGAACGTAACCACATTTCTGTTTACATTTTGTCAGCTGGACTCGCACAGTTAACAGTTGATTTCATTGTTGATGTGGAATTTTATCCTTAAATAGGCTATTCATTATGAAATTATGTTAATGAAATGTAATGTTGATATTGTTTTGTAACATTTATTATAAATCACCGTATTTAGGGCTACCAATATACTTAAAAAGACAATAGATTTGATACATTTTGTAGTGCTTGACTCGCGAACTTTGAACAGCCTCGCAGATACAGAAAATTTATTTTTGAAAAATGGCGATCGCGGAAAAGGGGAATCGTGTAATTCGAACACGCTTAATTCGGGACCCTACTGTATATATATATATATATATATATATATATATATATATATATATATATATATATATATATATATATATATATATATATATATATATATATGATAAGACCATTTTTTATTGATATGTTTTTATCGTATATATGAATTATGAAAAATTTTTGTTCACAGGCTGGAAATATATTTTACTGTGATATTATTATTACCGTTTTGATTACTTCTAATAAGTTATGTGTATAAGAGTGTTTCACTTGAAATTTCTCATACTTTATTAGCTTTGCTCAATTTTTCTAATGTAGAGGCTGTTGGATTTCATTACTCAATCGAAAAGAGTAATGTCCAGCATTACAGTAAATAAAGAATACAGGATTTTTGTATATCAATATAATTTGTACTCAATTGTATATATATATTTAGTTTGTTTACTCATTTGTATTCAGTGTACATATATAAATCTCTTAGGAATTGATTTAAAAATCTAGGTACCCCTTTGCTTTGATTTATATTTTACTTTTGTCATTATCTAATTTTGGCTGATTATAACTTGATTAATTGTAAATAACTTATCTAATTTGTTCAAAAACACCGCAGATCTTTCGACAAAGGCCCTTTCAGTACGTTCCAACTTTGCATGGAGAAGGAGTGTGATTGGACAGGCATCAAATTCAGCCCTGATGGGAAAACCATTCTTACATCTACAAATGGCTCAATTATCAGATTGGTTGATGCTTTTTCTGGAACTCCTTTGAAAACATTTACGGTAAGGAGTATAACATCAGACACTTTTTATGTCAAATTAGTTTTTCATATTTCCAATATTTCTATTTGTTTGTTGGGAAAAAATTTACTCTTGTACATAGTGTTTTTATCCTTTATTTCAGTGAACCTTCCCCAATGTTCATCTGCTATATGCTTTAAGTTTAAGCTTCTTGACAAGAAAAATGGAAAATGGGAGCTTTTCTTGATTTGAATAGCCCTCCTAAGTGTTTTATATTTGCATTCTAAATGAAGTTTTTTTTTTTTTTTCAATCTTTTACTCCTTGCTACTTGTAATGATACAACCCCTGTACCCGATGGAATTCCATATGCAATGATTAAACATGTACCTGTTAATACTAAGTTACTTATTTTGAGCATTATTAACAGAATATGGCATGATCATAATTATCTAAGTGTTTGAGAACTATCCATTATTTTAGACTTATTAAAACCCAATAAGGATAAAGTTTTTAGCTGAAAACTATCGACCAATTGCATTGACGTCTTGCTTATGTAAGATCATAGAGAAGATGGTTAATGCAAGACTGATGTGGTACCTGGAAAAGAAGGATATTTTATCACCTATTCAGTGTGGATGTAGAAAAATGCACTCAACAACTGATGTGTTGATACCACTTGAGTCTTAATATTTGTGAAGCCTTTGCTTCCAAACATCACCATGTAACAGTTTTTTTTTTTTTTTCCTTCTTACCATGGAAAGGCATATAGTACTGCATGAAGATATGGTATACTTCATAAACTGGGATTAGGAGGAGAGCTACCATTGTTCATTCAATCATTAGTTTCACATAATTTTTTTGGCTTAGGATTAAGATGGGTAGTTGAGAAGGGAAGACATTAATAAAGATTGAATTCCTAATTGTCTCTAAGCTGTAGTGTATTATGAGCGGGAAGGGGGGGGGGGGTTTGCGAGTAATGCTTCATGTAAAGAATGTTTCAACTGACTAAAACGAATGCTGTGATTATACATGGTAACATAAAAATGCTCTAAAATAGCCCTTACATAATCAGGAGTCAAGGCTAGAATCATAAAGTTTCTATTAGTTGGCTGACAAAAGTAGGTGGGGCTAAAATCAAGGTAGGAGCTATTTTAGTCAAATAATCTTTAGGTGTGATGTACAACCATGTGTTTTAATCATTGAGAGGATAAACTACGGATTTTAACTTACATGTGGTTTATATTTGTAAATGATGTCTTTTGTACGTCGTGCAACCTTGTACTTGGCATGTTTTGAAGTGCTTTGTACATCATTGTTTGGAAGGGGTTAATAGTAATCTGTAGGGTAGGTTTAGAATCTGCAACTGTTCTTGGAAAAGCAGAATAGAAAAGCAGTTCAGTACAGAAAAGAAAATACAAAAGAATGATTTGTGTGGCTTCAAGATTAAATAAACCTATAAAAAAAAGATGATAAAGATAAAACAAAGTGAAGTTCATGTGAGCATGCTAAAAACAAAATTACTATAAGATTTTGTACTAATGGTTGTAAATGATATGAACTTTTTAATATTAAATCACTCTTAATAATATTTTTGTGCTTCTATTTCAGGGACACTTAAACAACAAAGGCATTGCCCTCGAAGCCTCTTTCAGCCCTGATTCCCAATTCATATTAAGTGGCTCTACAGATGGTCGAATTCATGTTTGGAATGCTGAAACTGGTTACAAAGTAAGATTATTTTTCTTCCACTGATTGATTGTTGGAATGTATGGCATTCAAAAATGGGAGTAAGGTGCTGGGTGTGAAACAAATTTCGGTTCTAAAGATCCCAGTACTACGTCTTCATTGTACTTGAAACTTATGTAATTGATATGCAATGAGTACATTTTTACTTTACAAATCCTGAAGGGTTTTTGTATTCAATAGGGAATTATCTTACTTTATATGCTGTCGTCATTATACTGTATATGCTCCTGAGTTTAACTCATCATTGCTAATCCTAGATTTGATCCATCACAAACCTATCAATCGTATTTTCCCAACTGTTTGCATGTCTGCAATATTGGCAATGTAGTTTAAAAGTTTTCTATTGCTTTTTTTTTATTAGATTATGTATCAATAATTTTTTTTTTCTTTAGATTCTTCTACTGCTAAACCCTTGTATTCCCACTTTCCTAGTCTCTGTTTTAGGTACCATCATCTCTCTTTATCTGCTCTTTTGGTATTCTCGAATTTTTTACAACGTAAAAGCACTAAATTCAACACCAAATTTCCTAACTGCAAAAAATCATAAAACAGAGGTACCCTGTAGTTAAAACGATAAATTTAGGGTTTGAACTCACCAAATGTCTGGTAGAGTGTCTTGGATTGAAAGGGGAAGAGCAAGAAAAGGTGTGGCTTTATTGCTGAGTGAATGGATGACAGGTAAAGTAGGGTAGTGGAAGGAGATATCATCTAGGTTAATGTAGGTAAGGGTTATGTTGGGCTTTTGTCAGTGCATATGGGCCAGGTTGTGAGAAAAGTGAAGAGCGGAATGAGTTCTGGAATGAATTAACTAGGTGTGTAGAAGGACTGGGTAGAAGGAATTATGTAGGTGTACAACCAATCCTTGTTTCATCTATTTTGGCTTATGCTCTGGCTGTGTTGTAGCTATTCCAGCATTTACTATTTCAGTTACACCAACTCCTGCCTACACTTTTTAAATTTGCTATGCTAGCTACCCTGCTGTATCACTTTTACCCATCAGTATTCCTGTGGATTTGATTTAACATCCTCCTATACTTATAGATGTCCCACATCTTATAGCATTAAAATATATTGAACTAGAAAAGCACTCTGAGAGTGCAGACCTCCACCACTGCAGCTTAGTTTTTGAAACCAGCTTGTTTTTCCAGAATTAATTGAGACCGAAGGCATATTTGAAGTCTGTGTGACAAATATATGAACTTGCATTTTAAGGTTAGGGTTATTGAGGTAACTAACAAACACCTTTAAGTCTGGGAATATTTTGAAACGGTTATTATGGGTATATATCGATGGGTTTGTCATCAAACAAACCAGTTTAAATATTTTGTTGTATTTTTATATGAGTATTGTGTAAAAGGAAGCTTTATGTTTTTTATATAATTCACAGGTTTGTGCACTCAATGCTGATCATACTGGACCTGTTCAGTGTATCCAGTTTAGTCCCAAATACATGATGTTGTCATCTGGCTGCACTAGCATGGTAAGTTTTTTTTTTATATATTTATTTGCTTCAATAATTTTGTAGTTTTTGTTACAATATGAAATATTTTTATTAAGATAAATTTCTTTGATTGATTCAATTTTTATTGTCATTTTCTGGAACTAATAGTATCCTTGCAACTACTTAAGATTTGCATGATTTACATGTATATGGATTGTTGTAGAAGCTTGTTTGATATTAATAAACAGGAAAAGTGTCCTTTTAGTGACATTATTTGAATTACTTATTTCCATGAAACGTACCTGGTGTTCATATTGCTTCTCTTTTGAAGCTGGTTAAATGTTGACTTTTCCCCTGAAACTAAAATGGTTCCTACATCAGAATACAAACCTTACGCTCTTTACCATAAGACTTTTAGCGAGGTGTAACTATCCCACCGCTAGTTAGTGTGGGGTTAGGGGTTAGCTGGCTACCCTGCTCTCACTCACACACCTGTGTTCTATTGTCTCTTTTTACTTTTGGCTCGGTGAAAGTAGACGTTTGTCTCTCTCTCCACCGAATGTCATTAACTGGCCTTTGACGAATTTCTGGTATTCTTGTATATGTCGTATATATATACTTATTTTTATATATATATTTAGATATTCATTTATTATTACAGGTGTGAGTTGCTGTTTTAGAGACAGAGTAGTGCTGTAGTGCGGTGTTTTCTCGATGGTAGAGGAACCTTTCATACAATCTCTTTGCCCTTTGATGCCGGACATCCTGTAGGCTGGAGGCCTCACCCGCCTCCCGTTACGAAGCGGCTCTGTCCTCCTTCGAAAGGGAGTCGTTCTTTAATCACTTCACAATGAATGGAAAAGAATATTCGGTTGTTTAGAGTGACACAATTGAAAATAATGCAAACTTGAAAACTTTATTCTGTAATTAGCAGTTAAACAAATAAACATGGAAATTTAAGCTATTATAGAGTGAGCAAGGATATCCAATGGTGACAAATCTCGTATATAGCTTGAGTTGTGGATCCGTGGCCTCGTAGTGAAGGGGTTAACAGTGTAAATGTAAATATACCATTTCTATTATTCACAGCCACATCAAGCAAAATATTTACTGATAAATGAATAAATGACATTTCCAATATGATGGTCAATAAATAAATCCAGCTTTCAGAATATCTTTCCCTTTACCATTCAGTCCAAAAATAGCAATCACCCAAGACTTTCGCTACCCTCCTCACCTTACTTCTTGAAGGGCCGTATCCCGGATATTAGCGGTCAGTCGTCTCTACATCTCCCTGTCTCTAGCCATTTGAATCACTTGAATTGGTGTATATATTTCTGTTACCGTTGCTCTTTGCACTGCAAGTCTTTCCTTTACTACCTCATTTGTTACTGTCCATCCAAGATATTCTGAGCATCATCCTTTACAATCACATCTCTGCTGCATTTAGCTTATTTCCCAGCTCTCACATTGTCCAGCTTGACTCATACATAAGGGTGGACCACACATATGTTCTTAAAGCTCTAATTCATGTTTGTGCACTAATTCTATTATTTGTCAGCAGATTTTCATGTCTTTAAAGGCATTTATGGCTATCAGGATTCTCTTCTCCTTACCTATCTTTCAGTTATTCCGACAATCTTACATGTTACAAACAATCATTACACTAACTACCTTGTTCTCCCACTCTGAAGGATAGCAAAATGAAGCAAAAACAAAAAAGTTAAAAGAATAACATATCGATCCTTCATATTATGACTGAAAAATTTGCAGATCATTTGAATCTTAATTTATTTTAGGTTATTTAATCTGTTCAGATAGAACTGTTTTGAATGGTTTCTGGGAGACTACTATGGGGTTGATAAATATTGTTGTTAAACCTAGAGAATAACTCTTTCTTTATAGTTTTGCAGTATCTAATGTGCAGAAACTTTTCAATTACTTCTATATTGGGGTCTATATTAGGTCAAGGTTTGATTTATGTGATAGTTCAGGCAGCCTCATCAGCACAAGGTAACAGTTTAAGGTTATCCACACGAAGACCTTTTCCTCCCTACCAGTCTGTAGCTACTATTCTCAAGATTTCGTTTCTAAGACTACTTGGGAGTTTTTTTGGAACAGTGGTAAGCCATTAGGATTTTTCTCAAACAGATAGCCTAGCTGCTGTGGTAATAAAGACTTCTCAGTTTGAAGAGCACAATAACAGTCGTTGCTTGGAGGTCCTGGTAGGGGGAAGGCTCTCTCTTTCATCAGGTTGGGGAAACCCTTCAGCCTGATCATTGGACCCTCTCCATAGAAAGGAAGGTCGTCAAACTTCTGTCTCAATCCTCCCTTGTTCAAGGAACCTCTTTCCATTTCCAACTTATCTAAATGATTCAGTACAGTTTATTGCCATATGATTCCAATAATGTACTAGATGTGTAAGGTAATTGCAGCAAAAGAAAACAGGAAATTTTTTTGTTTAATGGTTGACGTCAACATTTAACCAGCTTCAAGAGAGAAGCCATACAAGTGTCGGGTGAGTATAGAAATAAGCAATTTTACTGAAATATTTTTTTCTACAAGAAGTTTGTAGCTAAAATGAAAATAGATGAAGTACTACCATTATTTTATGATATGACAATAGTTAGAAGTTATTTAATTTTTTTCTGTAGGCATTTTGGCTCCCAGCGATGGATGAATAAAATGATGGAAGGAAAATAAGCCTTTACGTTTTCTTTTCAATGGCTTTACAGAGATTTTAATTGCCATGTCTTCGGATCATCTCAAGTTTTACTGCACTTTGGAGCTCTGAAGGAGGTTTTTTGGGTCCAATTATTTTAGCCTCACAAGTAGGCTCAATGAATAGGTTTCTGGAAATTTCTGTAATACTTTTATTGGCACAGTTTATTTATTTTGAATTGGGCCAAAAAGATCATCTTTTCCTGATTTATTATTAAAGTTTTTAGTAAGGTACTCTATGGTTGATTAAGTACAGAAATAGAAACAAAAAGTACTAAAGTTACTGTTGATAAGTCAATAGAGTTAAATACCTTAAAACCTTGAAAATTAGCAGGATTTAATGATAAGCCAGTTTTGAAAATAAACCACCTATTTCTTGCATTGAAAATTACTAAAAAATAAGCCGGTTTTGAGAATAAGCCACTTATTTCTTTCATTGAAAATTACTAAAAAATAAGCCGGTTTTGAGAATAAGCCACATTTCTTTCATTGAAAATTACTAAAAAATAAGCCGGTTTTGAAAATAAGCCACTTATTTCTTTCATTGAAAATTACTAAAAAATAAGCCGGTTTTGAAAACAAGCCACCTATTTCTTGCATTGAAAATTACTAAAAAAAATAATCCGGTTTTGAAAATAAGCCAATCATGACAGTGCCATTTATAAAAGATTTTAAACTAAAAAGTGTTTCTGTTTTTCTACATGCAAGATATTGAACACATTAGTATTCCTATTATTTTATTTTATAAAAATTCCATGAAATTTATGATTAGATTCGAAATGAAATGTCTAAAACTGATAAAACTATAAAAAGTCAACTAAAGTCCTATATTTAATTAATTTCTTTTTTTTAATCCTTAGACATGATAGAAATTTTAGCCCCGAACCATGTGACTGAATCTTTTTGCATTTCCTGCATTTTTATTTTTGTTGTAATCCATCGCCACACATTGCTTTCGTTAATTCCAAAATACTTTGCAGTTTTGATGATACGATTTTTCGCTTTGCCATGTGACAGCTCTTTGTAATGCTCTACAACCCTAAGTTTAAATTCTCTGTCATAACTTTTTCTTGGAGTAGTAGTACGTCTAGCAGTTGCCATTGCTAAAAGCTGACTGTTTTAAAAACAGGTGCCTTTATTAAAGACACGTGAACACTACTGTATTCATTTAACTCTTACAGATGTTTACCTGGATATCCTATTTTTAGAATAAAAAAGTAGTTTATTTTGATACTAAGTGTGATAATGGTCACGTTGCTTACCGGTTATTTGTTTGGATAATAAGCCGTGATGTTAAAATAAGGTGGTTTTGAAAGTAAGCCCCCACTTTCTTATCAAAACTTAAAATAAGCCACAGCTTATTTTCAAGGTTTTAGAGTATGTGCTCATTGGCTTGTTACTATCACCATAATATTTTTCATTCACCTTTATTTCTATTAATCTCCCCTAATGTTGATATTGCTTCTTTTCCAGAAGATTGGTTTATTAACATTTAACTCTAAAATGAAGAGATTTTCCAATTTACTTTCATTTCAATAGAGAGATCCTGGCGTTTCGTTTCCTGCTATTAACCGCTAGTGTCTCATTAATTTGTTAGAGACATGTGTCTATCGAAAGGAAAGAAAATGGAATTTTTTAAATTTCAAGGGTAGATATTGATAAACCAAACTTTCAGTGAAGGAGCAATATGATCATCAGCCGAGTGTAGAAATAACAAATCTTATTTTTAAGATTTCCTTTCTGAGGTATTACATCAATCTAGAGAAAATTAATTTGAGGATGTCTACCGTGTTTTTTTATGCTCATAATTAGTCTTTTCTTTGTATTATATTACTGTCAATAATGTGTCAGAAGTAGTTACATAGTAAACTTCTGGGTATAAAGAGATATGGTGCAAAACTTAACTTTGTCTTTTAAGGCAACGTTTCAAGAATTTACGTTGCTTATGCACAAAGTAAGGGTTTACCCTGAATTATGATAATCTTTGATGTTATGATCATTATTATTGTTATTATTATTATTATTATTAGTATTATCAGTGCATTATTATTATTATTATTATTATCATCATCAATATTAATTGTCTTTCTATTATTTTTTTCATAATGATATTATCTTGAAGTTTTTTTTATAGTTTTCATTAAAAATTTTGGATTTGGGTTTCATTTTTTAATTATTTATTTTTATTATTGCTGCTGTTTGTAGTAGCCATTAGCATGGTATGTATCTGAAATAGGCTTGTGGATTATGCATGGTTGATGAATATAAATACTGTATATAGGAATAGGCTTTTTTTTATTAGAGACAAACGAAGAAAAGGTATTATTAATTTGGGGTTTGATATTGTTTTATATAATTGTTTTTCTAAGATTGAAATAACTAAAGAGTTAGGGGTGAAAGGGTGTGCTCATAAGATATTTGAGTTAACCACTTGATTGTAATGTTCTCACTTTATCCAACATGAGTGAAAACTAACCAAATGTCATATTTCTTCTGATGTCTGTTGGTTTATTCTAAAAATATGTAATTGGAAGTGAAGAGTTGTAAAGGTTACTAAGATGATGCAACTATATGAAACATATCATCAAAGTTGTTCGTGTTATAATTATTATGTATTACTGTATTAGGCTTTTTCGTCATTCTATCGAGAGAGTATCAGCGTTCCTGTAGTGTTGAGTGTTTCATTTGCATCACTTGCAGAGCCCACAGGCCTCTAATGAGGTACGTCCATGAGATCTCAGTTCATGAAGCTTTGGTAGTATTTTAAGATTGCAGGACTGTGTACAGTACTGGCGTTGTTAGTTTTAATATTTGGAAGGTATATGGTTTTGATCCAGTTTAGGATTATAATCCATGTAGTATATGATGGTATTTGAGAGTTTTAATAGTCCTTTTTTTTCTTTCATTCTTTCTTTTTTTTTCTAATGGTAATTTTCTCAATGAAATCCTGATACAGTATAAGAATGCATAGTGGATAAATGATGAAGTACATGGATTATATTGAAGAGAATGAGTGTAAATAGTATTTTGAACTGATAAACATTTAGGTAGGTATACCTTAACATTGTGATTTATAGGAATATGGTGCATATGAATTTTCCTTTTATGTCTTAAAACCATATATCGGAAATGAACCATAAGGAACTTATAATCATGATAAAAATTTTTACTTTGTGCAAAACGAACTTTGTCATTGCTGGTGGTGTTCATCAACTGTGAGTAGAATTGATGTCTCATATATTAATTGTCCTTTTGTACTATCTTTGAATATAATGCAGAATTTAGCTCTTGGTGGAAACATTTTTTGACTGAAGTAGTATTGTCTTATTTGGCTGTTTATTGAAATTCATTGATGTAAGACTAGAAAGCATCATGCTCTTGGTCAATATTGGGGATTCAGCAGGAGATAGTTTTTGGTAATGAAGTTTAATCTGTAACCTGTTGCCTGTAAATAATGATGTCCTTTTTTCAATGAGGTTAATATTCCAAGGTATTATTGTAGACTAGGGTGGTATTTCTTTTGGGAGCTAGTTTCATTTTAATACTGGTAATTTAAGTAGTCATTTATTTCATGCCATTAGTTAATTTGATCATATAGAGTAGTATTCTAGGTTTTGTTGCACTATTGTTAATACTCAGGCAGAATTAGTGATATAATTAACTAGCAGAATTGCTGAGATCATCACCTGTGATAAGCATTTGTGCACAGTAGTGCCTATTTATGGCACAGGATCGATGATGAAATGAAGTTTACCGAAAACTGTATCTTAAATCAGGTATGAGCTCCTAATTTAGTGTAAGTGATATAATTTTGAATATTCAACTTTTTACACACGTACGTTGCATTAGGGTCAGTGAGTACAAAGAAAGTTTTAATATTTGTACTACACAACTAATGTATTTTATTTTTCTCAATTCAGTGACCAGATGTTAATGATTTATAGAGACTATAGTCAATTTTTTTTATTGAGGCAGATTTTCTCCGACTCGCAGGGGTGCCTTTTTAGCTCGGAAAAGTTTCCTGATCGCTGATTGGTTGGACGAGATCATTCTGACCAATCAGCGATCAGGAAACTTTTCCGAGCTAAAAGGGCACTCCTGCGAGTCGGTGCAAATCTCCCTCACTAAAAAAAAATTGAGTATAAACTAAAAGATCTCTTGTTGAACAGGAAAATTGACCAGTCAAGGGAAAAGATAAGCTTGATATAATAGAGAGAACTTGATCAGTTCAGTTTTAAGTACCCTGCTGTTTGTTTTCTGTGTCACTCTTTGTTATAAATGAAATAGGTTCACTGATTTATAGTAGTAAAAACTTTTGCATTATCCATGAATGTATGGTATTTGGTGTATTGCCATTATTGTGTTCAGGCATTGTTTTCTGTCACCTATGAGTGATAGATCTGTTTAAGAGTCTTGCCAACTTAAACGTAAAGAAAGTATTCTATTTTAAAGCCAAATTTTTTGAGAGAGTGGTTCATCCCACTTCACGTGAGACCTCTTGTGTTACGTTAAAACTTGAACATGCCTTTAGTGTAGTTAGCGTCATGCCTAGGCAAGGTTTGTATCTAAGACTAGAATTTTAGTTAAGTAAGGTTAGATGGTGTAAAGAAATGTCAACCTTAGGGTAGATTAGATAGTATCTTGTAGTGTACATGTACCTAATGTACATGCCTCCATAACACCATTTTATGAGCCACTTAATTTCTCCTTAAAGCGCTAATACATAAAAAATCCAGTCTTTGTAATTAAAGACATTCTTGATTGAAAAGAAGCAAAAAAATATTTGAATGATTGTGTATTCATATTGATGTGGGAAAGCAAGATCATAAAGTTTGCTTCATAAGTAGTTGTGTTTACTATCTGAATGGGTGGTAGATAATTATTTGTTTCATATGCAGATTGGTAGAGAACAAATATTAGGAACTGAAGATAAAGCTCTGAAGTTATGTAAAATAACGAAATGTTTCCTTATGAAAGGTTAAAAGTCATATTTTAGGCCTGTGTAATAGAAGTAGTTGGGTGTTTCTTTGCCCCTAAATCTAATTTAATTAATTTTCCTCTTCAAGAAACACCTATTTATTATTAGAACATTTTGGAGAGGAGGTAAAAAAGGACCAGAAGTTAGCTGACAAAAAATTTGGAATGAATAGATCCACCCTTCATTAGAATTAGATTTATTAGTTTGTTATGTTTCAAAATGTTTACCTAATGATGTGACCTTAGATTATGAATTTTCTCATATTTCAAGAACTTTGGAGTTGGAGCGTTTCATTTAGTTCGGTAGACAAATATCTGACGTCTTTCTACTTGTCATTTATTTTGGATATGTCTTGGTAGCTGAATTTGATGATTATATAACATCTGCTTCTATGAATTTCTTTACCATGTGGAAGAATATTGAGAAATGAGAGCTAACATTTCCGCTCTTGTTTTTATGTGCAATACAAAGTGATTATTGTACTGAACATACATAGCAAGTGATTAACTAAGATAAATTTTTTTTTGCATTAGCACTGACATGAAAGTACAGTATAATGTTACACCAAAGCTGTAAGTAGTTTAATTACTTTGGGAATAATAGGATCTACCATGAACCGTCTTGTACTAACTTTCAATTAATTGACTGCGTTGCTATATGCTGAAAATATAGTTTGATAACTGTGTCTATGATTCAATGATGACCAAGAACATTTTTCAGTGTACATTATATGATATGGTAAATTGTTAATTAAAGCAAAAAGTTATCCTTTTTGAAGACAAGAAGTTTCGTTGAGATTTATTTGTATGAAAAGTAGACCATTGACTTCATTAACTCATTTATAGTATGTTACTTTAGTGAACTAGTATTTTTTCTTTACTGTACATTTGGATTTTTGTGTCAAAAAATTATACAGTATACGATACTATGTAAAGTCTTATTATAATGAAATCTAAGAATATTAAGGTTCATGAAAATGTCACATGATTTTCTGTTCACATCTCCTTTGGCACAATCACTTGAATAAGACTAATGTTCGTATCATGTAACGGAAATATTTTTGGTCTACTTAGCTTTTTAAATTGGAAAAATACTTCGCTCATAAATTGCTGTTTAGTAGGTCAGTTGATGACCTTCCCCAGATGCCTAACAAAGCAATATAGATGATTCTTATATTGGTGGGCTTGCAATAGTAAAGGACACTCGGCACTCAGTTCGGTGGCATGTAAGTTACAGTCTTTCTATGAAATGAGCGGTTTCTTCTGCCAAAATCTCAACTCTTTGACATGTCAGTCATTATTTTGGTGCAAATATGTATATATGTATACTCTTAGATTGAGGTCTTTTTATACCTTGAAATGATGGTTCATGAACACAGAGGACTCTGTTACCTAAGGTCTAATAAAATAAGTTAATCCTTAGCTGTTATGATGCTGTATAGTGTACAGTATCATTTAATTATCCCCTAACTTTAACTTTTGAAAGAGCTGAGGTATATTTCGACTTGAAGATAATGAAAAAGAAACGGTTATTAGCTACTTCATTTACAGTACTGAGAATCATAAGTCAGCAACAGCTGTAGGAATTGGGTATCTTTTTGATATAGTAATCCCTCTGCTATTTATTTTTAGATAATCTTGGAAATTATAAATGTATAGTATTTGCTTTTATGTTGAATCTTTGAGTTATTTCTTCCATGTCCTTGTGATGATAGCAGAATTTATCCTTTATTTATGAAGGAGATCAATAGAATGTGAATACATGAAATAGAACCTCATGTTTGAGGTTTTGAGTATAGTAATGTCTGAAATCTATTTTCAGACATCATGTCTCCTTTTGCGTGTAGATAATAAAGTACTGTAGTAACCACAATAGTCATTGAAAGTTTGCAACACATTTTTTTTTTTATTGATTGTAGCCAGTTTTATTTAACGTATGTTTGCTTTTCTATGCCATTGTAGATAAAGAAGAATAAACCTAACAATACATATCAAGTAAGGATACTTGGTAAAATATATATATTTTTATACAATGCATTTCTTGAATTTTTGTTTGGTATACTGTAATCATCCATAAGAGCTATGTTTCAATATTTGACTAAATAAGAAAAGGGAAAGTGAATTGTGCTCCAGGTACTTTTTCATATCCTTTTCTTTTGAAGTTATGGTGACTACACAAGTAAGGGTTTGTGTTCTTTAAACAGAGTACAGTACATTTTCTTATGCAGAATATTTAGGGTAAATTACTGCTTTTGTCAGTGGAAGAAATGGCCTTTGTTATGGGAAGAAGTTCTTATGTTCGGTGTTTTGATTGTTCACTTGCTTTGTGATTCTCATCTCTCAAGTTCTATTTGTTTAGTGAGAATTTCATAAAAGAATAATGCATCAAGGATGTGATGACATATTTCTTTGAATACTTGCTTGTTATAAACAGGAACAAATTAAGGAAGTGTCTTTTTTTATTTGAAATAGAGAACCCACCGATTACTAATGTGATAAGGATTAAAAAATGTAAATTTATACAGAACTAAAAAGCAGACACACTTACATTTGCTTTTACCTTAAATCATTTCCACACCTGAAATAGAGTTATAAAGACTTAAAATATAAATTAATACTTTGTAATTTGTGGGTTACAAATCCCTCAGCAATAGATAGAGTAAGTTTCAGATGACGAATTCAATATGAAAACTCTCAGGTCTTGACAGTTTTTTGTTCTTGTGATGCACATTTATTTTAACTTCAATATTTTATATAGTATGATAGTATCAAATCGATAAGCTTTAAGGGGGCATCACATGGAATGTTATGTCGCTAGACTCTGGTGCAGTGGAATTTGCTTTGTGTTATTTGATGACTATTGTAGTGAATTTTTACACGTAACTTCTGTCATTTTCAGGGTTAGCCTCAATGTTGGAAGAATCTTTATTCCTCTATATGGCATATGGATGCTATGTCTACTCAGAAATTTATTTTGATACACAGTACAGTATGCATTTTACTTTGAGGCTCAATGATCTTTAATCGTTTTAACCCATTCCCTACCTGGAATGATTTAGAGATTTGTGATGTGTGATTATCATTGTAAAATATGTTTCAGCATTGTATATGTCATATTACACAGTACAGTATCTCTAGATGTGTGTCACTAGCATGTTGTTACCGTCCCTTAAGGCAGTGTCACACAGGTAAATTTTCAAGCATCTTGTGTATTGCTTTCCATTTGTGCAGAATAGTTATTAATTGTGAACTCTAGATTGGCACTTTTGTTTGTACCAGAGGAATGAAGGAGCAAGGTTGTCTAATATCGATCACCAATAAAGTTCAGTACATGTAAAACCAACTAATGGATGCATGATTAAGCTTAGCTAGTAAAGTTGATATGTAGTATGTATAGTATATTCAAGAAGAGCAGTTTACCTTCAAACATTGTTGAAAAACAAAAATATTCAATTATAGAATTAGGATATGTTTCTAACATATAGGGTACCTTGTTCAAGCCTGGTCAACAGGAAAGTGGCAATTGCCCTTGGTGAATACATTTATGATTGATAAACACCTTCAAAACAGGGGGAGTATTTGTGCGGTACTTTGCTAACTACACATACGTCAGTCTTATGAAGAAGAGTAAAGACGTGATTTCACTTACAAATGGTTTTGCTTTTGTGACATTAACATTATTTAGTCCCTTTATTTGTGTTAAGATATTGCAATATGCCAAAAAGAATTCCCGTGTGAAACCGCCTTTAGACATTAATACAGGTCATAATTGTGCGCCATGTAAGTGTTCCAGTATACTGTATCAGCAAATGATCCCTTTTGTTTTTGAGTAACAATTGAATTTAGGCCATCTAGTTCACCAGTTTTTGTTTTTCTTTCATCATTAGACTTTACATTATATTTTTTTTGCTTCAGAGTATACTTGTATTAAGAAAAAAATTTTATTTGAATTTTTACATTATTGTCAAATTTGTTTTTTGCAACTTTTCTATTGCATAAAATTGTAATATTTCAGAACTTTAGTCACTTCTAGTTTTTTTCCCAAGAACTAAAGATTGAAGCACTTTTTATTTACTGACATTATCATCCTGTTTCGAGGAGTTTGCTGTCTCATATGATTACAGATGAACCATCACTGAGTCCACTTACAGAAGAGTGACAAATCCTGTGATTCCTCCTTCCACTGCATGATAGGATAATAAGCACTTTATTACCTGCATTAACATCGTGATATACTGGGTACAGTAATGAATTTTGTGCTGAGCTCTCATATGATGTATTTTAAAATTTAACAAGATTCCACACATGATAGAAAGTACATTGTACAGTTGAAAAATTATATGAATCTTTGTAGTAACCAGAAATTACATGGTATGCGAGTTCATAATAAAACTTTCTATGAAATGGTGTTTTATTTGATCTTTTTCATAATATTTTATGTAAGATTTAAAGTTATAATTTTGTACCGTCCTATAAGTTTAGGATAATTTGTTCCTACAACTTCCTTTATTGAAGTATGATTTCAACAAAGCTGGAATGACTGTTTGATTTCAACA
>NC_090768.1:32519945-32527445 GCF_036898095.1 Palaemon carinicauda | reverse complement strand
TCAGTCCTACATTGCTGCTTTCTCTATTCAAATCTTTTATCATCTTTAGCAATTCCTCCCATGATTCACTAAACACAGCTATATCATCTTCAAATCTTAATTTTTTAATGCATTCCTACATTTTTCCAATCTAATTTCTTTAAAACTTCTTCGTACTCTGTGAATAATCTAGGAGAGATGGAGTCTCCCTCTCTGACTCCTTTCTCAGTCGGAATTTTCTTAGTATCTTTATGCAGTTTTAGGATTGCTGTATTTTCTTAATAGATCTCTTCAAATTTTCTTACATAAGACTCGTCTATTCCTTGTCTTTGAAGGGTTTTCATCGTAGTGGTTTGCGGACTGTGGCCAGATGTAGCACACAGACTGCCTAGTGTCCGAATGCCAACCACACCAGCGTTCATTACGCGAAAAAATGAAACGATGGAATACCCATAAATCTGGGCACAGGGCACCACCCCTTGATTTTATAATGGGCAAGGGGACCCAGCTAGAACCTCAGATTTCCTTATTTATCTTTCTTGGGTTCCTCGTTTCTCTTTGTAGTGCTATGCACAGAGTCCTAAATAAGAGGAGCTGTATGCTTTCTAGGTAAGACATTTTTTTTTATTTAAAGGTAATTGAACATTAGGAGAGGAAAAGAAATAACATCACAGGCTTGAACGAGGGACATATCGCTTGAAAAAGCCTATTGAAAGGGGGTTAAGAACAACATACGTTTATTACAAAATTGAAGAAGAAAAAAACAGGTAAACTGATATGAAAATACAGATCTACAAAATCAGAAGGAGAGACATCAATATCTCCATACTGAACCCCTTAGGAATCAATCCTCTACATATCTAATACACACACACACACACACACACACACACACACACACACACACACATATATATATATATATGATTAAGGACCAACATAACAGTGTATATATTTAAGCTAAATTCAAATGCAATTTGAATGAGCTTGAGGTAAAATCAAAAGGATTATAAAACAAGGTTGCACAAACACAATGGACCTGTCTCTACATTCTCCCCTTTACGTCAGAGAGACAAAAAAATTATGTAATATATTGAGAAAAACCTTATTATCCTCAGTGCTACACTCAAAAGGGACAGCTAAAGATCGTACACAGTATCAAGACAAATTTCCAGGCCTATGATATGAGAAAACTTCAAGCTTAATGGAAAGCCCTACCACATTTCGGTTCAAGATCCATACAGTGAGTGAGCAGAGTCTGGACAAAAATCTACGACTATCTATTCAATCGTATGGTTTTCTTTTCACTAACGTGTCCACTGCACTAATATCCTAAGAATCCCCATCACTAAAAACTCTAAAACATCTGATCACAAGATTGATATCTGTATATCACATCCCCTCAAGTTTTAATTATTGTCAGAAGTGTACATAGGATCAATAAACACATTTTCTTCACTTTTGAATCCCATTGTTGCAGTCCAGTATTTCACATGCCCCACAGGTTCAGGAAATGTACAAATTAGGCTCCTCTACTGCGTGACTGCAATTCTAGCTAGCATCTCCAAGCCCATCAACAGTGTTGTTTGTAGCGGATCTCATTGCTCACAGTACTCGTTAAACCCCTTATTGACTCCTTACTGTGTAGAGTATTGTTGCAATTACCTGTTAAGAGAAACAATAACAGATTAAGTTATTTCTTTGGGGTAGCTTGAGGCTTACTAACTGAATTTTACAATGAATATAATTGACAATTTTGAATGTAACATGTATTTTTCACAACACAAACAAAGTTTTTTTTTTTTCCACACAAACTTATTCATTGTATCATTATTGTTGAAGTTTTCACAGAATCAAAAGCTTTCTCATAATATATAAAAGCCATACTTAGTGGTTTGTTATACCCTGTTCATTTATCCCTTAGCTGGATAGTTACATGGAAATAGGTAGTTGTTGAAAACCCTCTTCTAAATCTACCTGCTCTCTTGGATAATTAATGTCTAGCTGTCTTTCTATTCGGCCTGATATGATCAGTAAATATTTTATGTAGTACAGAGAGTAAACGTATTGGGTGGTAATTTTTCAGGTTTATTATGTCTCCCTTGTGTGAATTATCATAATTACAAAGTTTTTCCAAGCTGTAGGGATGGAGTATTCTCGCAGACATTTTATGTTAAGGTCAGCAAGTTTTACTTCTATGAAATCTCCTTCATCTATTAATAAATCAGTTGTTAGGTCATCTTCTCCTGCTGCTTTGTCTCTTTTCATGTCTTTTAATGCTTTCTTGATTTCTTTTACTGTTACTTTTAGTACCAACTCGAATGTTTCATTATTTATATAGGCATAGGTATTTCTTATATCTCTCCTTTCCTCTTGGTAAGGGTAGAAGAGACTCTTTAGCCCTGGTAAGCAGCTCTTCTTGGAGAAGGACACTCCAAAATCAAACCATTGTTCTCTAGTCTTGGGTAGTGCCATAGCCTCTGTACCATGGTCTTCCACTGTCTTGGGTTAGAGTTCTCTTACTTGAGGGTACACTCGGGCACACTGTTCTATCTAGTTTCACTTCCTCTTGTTTTGTTAAAGTTTTTATAGTTTATATAGGAAATATTTATTCTAATGTTACTATTCTTAAAATATTCTATTTTTTGTTGTTTCCTTTCCTCACTGGGCTATTTTCCCTGTTGGGGCCCCTGGGCTTATAGCATCCTGCTTTTCCAACTAGGGTTGGAATACAATAATATTGTAGAGCATTGTATGAAAATCCTCTGCAATATTTATCACTCCATCTCTTTTATTGATAGTATTTCCATATTTATCCTTCAGAGCAAAAATCTGTTAGCGTCTTATTTCTTCCTTTCTTTAATGTTTCCTCAAATTTTGTCTAATTGTATTTATGAATATTTTGGGTTTTTAGTCTATTTATTGTTTCGGATCCTTCTGCTAAATGTATTTCATCTTTTTTATTTTACCCTCATTTCCATTCTCTTCTTTGTTTGGTTCTTTGATGTTTTCTGATAGTTTTACTGGATCTTATTTAAGATTTTTTCCACCTATTATGCTGATTCCAATACAAATTTTGTTAAATTACTGCCAATTTCTTCTCTACTTACTTCCATTTCACCATGTAACTGGGAGTACCTATTAGTATTACTAAACTAAACTCATTAGATTTTTCTCATATTACATGGGTGTTTATTTTCTTTGTTAGAATTAGATTTCCTCTCTCTCTTCTTAGATATGGATAAATTTTACTTCTCACCAATCTGTGGTCGTTTGACTTTAACTTGTACACACACACACACACACACACACACACACACATATATGTATATGTATATATGTATATATATATATACATATATATATATGTATATATATATATATGTATATATATATACATATATATATATATATATATATATCATTTATACATACACACACACACACATATATATATATATATATATATATATATATGTGTGTGTGTGTGTGTGTGTGTGTGTGTGTGTAATTTACATTAAAGGCGATTGCCTGCAATTATACGCTCCCTTCAAGCAGAAAGCATCAAGGATAATGTGGTGTGGTACAGATCTTGTTCATGCGTTTAGTGTGTGCGCATGTATCTATGTATACACAGCATATATGTATATAAATATAAAATCAGCCATTATCCTCTCTCTAATCAGAGGATCTCTGAAATTTGAAAAAATTCACCTTTTGATTTTTAGTTTTTAATATCTAATTTTAGAATATAATCTCAATATAATTGATCATATGTAGATGGTATATGTTAACCAGTAATCACTTGATAAAGACATAAGAATAATTAGGGTTACTTTAACCAAAAGCTTACACCTGAAAACCTAGAGAAGTTGAGGAAATACGAGGATTCCTATAGGAAACATATTGACGCCACTAAGGTAATCGTTTTTAATGTAAATTACTTAAGAGAGAAGCTGTGTTGAAAAAGCGCGCGCGCGCGCGCACACACACACACACATATTATATATATATATGTGTGTGTGTGTATGTATATATGTATGTATATATGTATATATGTATGTATGTATATATGTATGTTTATATATATGTATATATACAAATATGTATATATATATATATATATATATATATATATATATTATCTATCTATATATATATATATATATATATATATATATATATATATATATATATATATATATATTATATATATAATGAATAGACTTCGTCCCAAGGGTGTTCAAAAATCAAAGACAGCCTTTCCTCTTACAGACTGTCCTGCAGATAGTTTTCTGGATAACAGCAGAAATACATTCAATTTTCTCCATTTATTCCTTGGTGTCAACACGTTTTCCTCATCAACAAATATATATATTTACTTGAAATATAACTAATCATATTCATATACCTGTTTTATTTACACATAAAAATATTTACATTTATGATATTTGAACAGGGAACCAATGCATTCTACATCACACGGTAATGTTTGAATTTCACAGACGAAGAAAGCTTTAAATATCCTCATGACTTCTCTGAAAACTACGAAATAAAAGGAAATTCATCTCTTTAAATTTTATGAAAATGATAAAGTCTTGCTGTTGACCACATCACCTCATTAACGAAGCCTTCTCTGGAAAAATAATTTGGAAAAGAGACACCACTGAGAAAAATATTCCCGAGTTCAAGGTTAGTCCCAGTGAGCTATTGACTGGACTCTGCGGTATTTCAGCTGGCGAACAAAGCTACGTCGTAATGCTTAAAGGGACACTTGAGAAAGGAGTAACTTCAATGTTCTGATCATCATCTCTCCAATGCAGTTTTTTCCCTTCATGAACTAAGCCATTTAGAGGGAAGACTTAAAAGCTTTATATTTGCAAGGTTAATTTTTCCCATCCTTTATATTTGCAAGGTTAATTTTCCCCATCCTTTATATTTGCAAGGTTAATTTTCCCCATCCTTTATATTTGCAAGGTTAATTTTTCCCATCCTTTATATTTGCAAGGTTAATTTTTCCCATCCTTTATATTTGCAAGGTTAATTTTTCCCATCCTTTATATTTGCAAGGTTAATTTTTCCCATCCTTTATATTTGCAAGGTTAATTTTTCCCATCCTTTATATTCGCAAGGTTAATTTTTCCCATC
This sequence comes from Palaemon carinicauda, assembly GCF_036898095.1. Classification (NCBI taxonomy): domain Eukaryota; kingdom Metazoa; phylum Arthropoda; class Malacostraca; order Decapoda; family Palaemonidae; genus Palaemon; species Palaemon carinicauda. Next base: position 32,522,318 of record NC_090768.1, on the reverse strand, counting down.
CTTTATATTTGCAAGGTTAATTTTCCCCCATCCTTTATATTTGCAAGGTTAATTTTTCCCATCCTTTATATTTGCAAGGTTAATTTTTCCCATCCTTTATATTTGCAAGGTTAATTTTTCCCATCTTTTATATTTGCAAGGTTAATTTTTCCCATCCTTTATATTTGCAAGGTTAATTTTTCCTATCTTTTATATTTGCAAGGTTAATTTTCCCCATCCTTTATATTTGCAAAGTTAATTTTCCCCATCCTTTATATTTGCAAGGTTAATTTTTCCCATCCTTTATATTTGCAAGGTTAATTTTTCCCATCCTTTATATTTGCAAGGTTAATTTTTCCCATCCTTTATATTTGCAAGGTTAATTTTTCCCATCCTTTATATTTGCAAGGTTAATTTTTCCCATCCTTTATATTCGCAAGGTTAATTTTTCCCATCCTTTATATTTGCAAGGTTAATTTTCCCCCATCCTTTATATTTGCAAGGTTAATTTTTCCCATCCTTTATATTTGCAAGGTTAATTTTTCCCATCCTTTATATTTGCAAGGTTAATTTTTCCCATCTTTTATATTTGCAAGGTTAATTTTTCCCATCCTTTATATTTGCAAGGTTAATTTTTCCTATCTTTTATATTTGCAAGGTTAATTTTCCCCATCCTTTATATTTGCAAAGTTAATTTTCCCCATCCTTTATATTTGCAAGGTTAATTTTTCCCATCCTTTATATTTGCAAGGTTAATTTTTCCCATCCTTTATATTTGCAAGGTTAATTTTTCCCATCCTAGGTTAATTTTTCCCATCCTTTATATTTGCAAGGTTAATTTTTCCCATCCTTTATATTTGCAAGGTTAATTTTCCCCATCCTTTATATTTGCAAGGTTAATTTTTCCCATCCTTTATATTTGCAAGGTTAATTTTTCCCATCCTTTATATTTGCGAGGTTAATTTTCCCCATCCTTTATATTTGCGAGGTTAATTTTTCCCATCCTTTATATTTGCGAGGTTAATTTTTCCCATCCTTTATATTTGCGAGGTTAATTTTCCCCATCCTTTATATTTGCGAGGTTAATTTTTCCCATCCTTTATATTTGCAAGGTTAATTTTTCCCATCCTTTATATTTGCGAGGTTAATTTTTCCCATCCTTTATATTTGCAAGGTTAATTTTTCCCATCCTTTATATTTGCGAGGTTAATTTTTCCCATCCTTTATATTTGCGAGGTTAATTTTCCCCATCCTTTATATTTGCGAGGTTAATTTTCCCCATCCTTTATATTTGCGAGGTTAATTTTTCCCATCCTTTATATTTGCAAGGTTAATTTTTCCCATCCTTTATATTTGCGAGGTTAATTTTTCCCATCCTTTATATTTGCGAGGTTAATTTTTCCCATCCTTTATATTTGCGAGGTTAATTTTCCCCATCCTTTATATTTGCGAGGTTAATTTTTCCCATCCTTTATATTTGCAAGGTTAATTTTTCCCATCCTTTATATTTGCGAGGTTAATTTTTCCCATCCTTTATATTTGCAAGGTTAATTTTTCCCATCTTTTATATTTGCAAGGTTAATTTTTCCCATCCTTTATATTTGCAAGGTTAATTTTCCCCATCCGCCCAGCTTAGACCTCTGGAGAACATGACAAAAGTTTTAATTATCCGTTGGAGCAAAAGCTTTTATTGGTTTGTTTACAAACGAGTTTTGCCAGGATTCGTATTCAGGTTGTGGCAATGTTGCAGACAGATATAGGAATGAAACGATATATCATTTAGATAGATATGCACGCATATATATATATATATATATATATATATATATATATATATATATATATATATATATATATATATATATATATATATATATTCAACCTTTCCCAACCCCCTCCCCCTTTCTTAACTACAACCCCCCTCTTACCATGGTATGGCTACTCCCTCTCATCTCTCTCGCTCTCGAGGGATTGGGAGAGACCAAATAGTTATATATGTAGCCAAATACTTGCTCATTATTATATATAAGGGATATAATTTATATATATATATATATATATATTTATATATATAATTTATTTATTTATATACATATATATATATATATATATATAGAGAGAGAGAGAGAGAGAGCTAGATATATATACCGTATATCAAATGTGTGTATTTATACATAATATATACATACATACACATAGTGATTGTGTATATATACATATATATAAGTATATATATTTATATATATATATAGATTATATATATATGTGTGTATGTATGTATGTATATGTATATAACCAGTATGTATATATATATATATATATATATATATATATATATATATATATATATATATATATATATATATGCGTGAATAGTATTGAAGTTTAATAGTT
>NC_090768.1:32509945-32512445 GCF_036898095.1 Palaemon carinicauda | reverse complement strand
TATATATATATATATATATATATATATATATATATATATATATATTATATACATATATATACATATATATATATATATATATATATATATATATATATATATAAATATATATATATATATATATATATATATATGTATATATAATATATATATATATATATATATATATATATATATATATATATATATATATATATATATATATATATATCATCCTAATACACTCTAGAATATTCCAGTGGTTTCAAGCAACATTTTTGGTGCGGTTCCTCACAGTATCAGGCTGCCAACTTAGCAGTTTGAAGAAGGGTCTTATTCGTCACCCAATGAGGCAACATTCTCGGCTACCTCCACCCACCTCCTCTTATAACATTAAAAAAAGAAATAATCTTTAGTCTAGAATCTTCATGCCTTTTCCAACCACGTAGAAACGTGACGAAATTCCTAGCATTTGTCATACAGCATACCTCGTGTGTGTCATACATACTTTTTAACAATATTACAATACTTTGTAACAAAACTATATGAAATAAGAATTTAGTTCTTTAAAATAATGTAAATTTACATATACGGAACTGAGTGAAAATACAACTAAATGAATGACGGCAGTCCTATGTAACTTACGTATATTTACTTAATCCTATGTGAGTGGAACTCACCTTACGAGCTGGCTATACATCTTTTAGATACACCAATGAATTATGTGAATGAAACAATCTGCTTTCATGTAGACCAGCATCATGAGAATATATATACTCGTGTGTGTGTATATATGTATATATATATGTATATATACCCACATAAATATATATATGTGTATATATATATATATATATATATATATATATATATATATATATATATATATATATATTGGTATATATATCATATGTGGGTGTTTCAGGTGTATTTCAAAATTAGTCTTGAAATTTTCCAGTTCAGTGAATCCCAGTTTTCATTTATCAATATCTGTTAATTATTGTAATTTCAAAGGATCCAAATATCCGTTTATTTTAAATTATCACCACCATAACTTCAGAATTGAAGTTATCCTTTAACCAATATAGTCCTGACGAAAATCACTTAAAATAGGGGATCGGAAACACGTTTAGGTCCCGAATATTAAATGGAATATATAATACAGTATGTGTATATATATATTTATATATATATATATATATATATATATATATATAATACAGTATATATATATATATATATATATATATATATATATATATATATATATATATATATAATACAGTATATATATATATATATATATATATATTTCCAAACATAATGCTACTTGGTCTCCTCCCGTCCCTGGGGTAGGAATAGAGAGAGAGGGGGTGTGAGGGATTGGGAAGGGTTGAATATATGAGTGTGTAAATGTTTAGCCGTTATTTTTGATGGGTCGCTTATACTGTATACCATCATTATCATCAGCAGTCATTAGTCAATTGCAGGACAAAGGCCTGGAGCATTTCCTTCCACTCGCGCCTGTCGCTATATCACTCTATACCTGTAAATTTTCTTAGTTCGTCAATCCATAAGTTTCTCTCTACATATATGTGTTTATATATATATATATATATATATATATATATATATATGTATATATATATATATATATATATATATATATATATATTTATATATATGTATATATATATATATATATATATATATATATATATATATATATATATATATATATATATATATTACGCCTGTATAACTGCATTGTTAGTTTGTTTTGTTGCATAAATATAAGAAGTGAATGGAATCAGGTAATGGGAGTTCCATCAAGAGCGAAATCAAGTTTTGGCACTGTCAGTGCCTCAAAGTAGAGAGAGAGAGAGAGAGAGAGAGAGAGAGAGAGAGAGAGAGAGAGAGAGAGAGAGAGAGAGAGAGAGGCAGCAGTTCTTGCGTGACCAAAACCAATTTTCTTTTACGCTTGATTCCCTCCGTCCACGATGTCACCTGTTGGTCGCTCATCAGGCAACTTCGGAGTTTTTATTTTCATGTTTATTATTTTTTTTTTTTTTTTACGTTTATCCGTCTTTTATATTTTGCCTTATTTTAATCACCTGTTTTAATGAAATTACTATTTATGGCTTTCAGCATTAAAAACTAATCAATTTATTTATGGCTTTCAGCATTAAAAACTAATCTATTTATGGCTTTCAGCATTAAAAACTAATCAATTTATTTATGGCTTTCAGCATTAAAAACTAATCAATTTATTTATGGCTTTCAGCATTAAATTATTCAAGTGTTATATATTACTAGTGTACCCAACCCGTCAAAAATGACTGTTATAAGCCTATATTTAGATATGCCTACAGATTCAACCCTTTCCACACCCCACCCCTTTTCATAACTACAACCTGTCAGTTTCGGCAATGTATGAGAGTGTGGTTTTCGAGTGTACCTTTTGGGGTACCTCCTCTCACCAGGGTATGACTACTCGTCCCCTACCTGAAGGATAGGGAGA
>NC_090768.1:32474945-32502445 GCF_036898095.1 Palaemon carinicauda | reverse complement strand
TTTATGATTTATTACTTAGGAAGTATTTCAGCATTTCCCTTGATGAGGAATTGGTAAGAAATTCCGTCATGTCACCTTGGAAGGTCTTGCAATTGTTTCGCTTTAACGACTTCAAGTTCTGTTGATTAGAATATTGCTTTCCATTAAGAGTGACATTTTGCAGTATAAGTTATTACCAATGTTTCGTTTAACCTAGTTTTGCAGGCACGGTCTAGGTAAAATAGCTCAACCGTGGTTACGAGGATAGTTACAGGCACGGTCTAGGTAAAGTAGCTCTCAACCGTGGTTACGAGGATAGTTACAGGCACGGTCTAGGTAAAGTAGCTCTCAACCGTGGTTACGAGGATAGTTACAGGCACGGTCTAGGTAAAGTAGCTCTCAACCGTGGTTACGAGGATAGTTACAGGCACGGTCTAGGTAAAGTAGCTCTCAACCGTGGTTACGAGGATAGTTACAGGCACGGTCTAGGTAAAGTAGCTCTCAACCGTGGTTACGAGGATAGTTACAGGCACGGTCTAGGTAAAGTAGCTCTCAACCGTGGTTACGAGGATAATTACAGGCACGGTCTAGGTAAAGTAGCTCAACTGTGGTTACAAGGATAGTTACAGGCACGGTCTAGGTAAAGTAGCTCAAATGTGATTACAAGAATTGTTACAGGCACGGTCTAGGTAAAGTAGCTCAACTGTGGTTACAAGGATAGTTACAGGCACGGTCTAGGTAAAGTAGCTCAAATGTGATTACAAGAATTGTTACAGGCACGGTCTAGGTAAAGTAGCTCAACCGTGAATACAAGAATAGTTACAGGCACTGTCTAGGTAAAGTAGCTCAACCGTGATTACAAGAATAGTTACAGGCACTGTCTAGGTAAAGTAGCTCAACCGTGATTACAAGAATAGTTACAGGCAACCGTGGTTACAAGGATAGTTACAGGCACGGTCTAGGTAAAGTAGCTCAACCGTGATTATAATAAGTTACAGGCACTGTCTAGGTAAAGTAGCTCAACCGTGGTTACAATAAGTGACAGGCACGGTCTAGGTAAAGTAGCTCTCAACCGTGGTTACAAGAAGAGAGAGAGAGAGAGAGAGAGAGAGAGAGAGAGAGAGAGAGAGAGAACAGTACGAAGAAAGTTCCCTCTCTGCAGCTACGGTAGGAAGGAACCAGCTAGGTATTTATCTGTGTCTGGTTGGTTCGCATCGCTTTAATTTGATCGCAGGAATTAGGTCCCGCAGAGTCCTGGGGTTATCTGGCGCCTCGGGAATTGACACAGAGAGCAGCGAAAGCTCCAAGCCCGAGTGAACGAAATACTCTCAATTGTTCTTTTATTCCTTTATTTATTTTGTCATTACCTTAGTCATTTACTTAGGTCGCAATTGGAGAACAACTATACACCTAGCTTACACACATTTCACTTGAACTTTATACAGTAGTGTATGTGCATCTCTGGCAACTATTGTCCCATTTATGCTTAGCATTCTGTTGTAGTAAGTTTCCCCATTGAAGACTACCATTTTTTCTGTTGATTTGGATCCTACCATCCATTTTTTCCCCAATGAGTTTAGTTTATACATTATTTTTTTCTTTAATTTAGGTGCCATATAAATTTGTATATATCTCGTCAAAATTTATTAATATTTACCACCCAATGAAAATGTTTTGAGCCATTATCATTATATTTTTTTCTCGTCTGATTTGTTTCAAGAAATTTCCTATTAATTATCTGTACTCCTTGAATATTGTCTCCAGCCAGACTTTCCTTTGGGGCTAGGCCTATCACACATCTCTGGACTTGTATAATCCAAGTTGTTGCATTTGGAGCTTGCAAAATCTAATGGGAGACATCTTTCCTGGCATTTCGTTATCTTAAAAGCCTTGTCATAGGAAAGATGTTATATCTTTGCCTCTGGATTTTTGTTGTTGACATATACAAGTGGGTTCATTCCTCGCTTTTGTCGTGCCCATCTTTTCATCCTAGTCTCAAGTGTGCAATTTAGGTCTTGCTGGGCTAATGGCACCTATATTAAAATGGGTACAGACTGAGCTTAAGATACAAAATCAGGTTTATTCAATTTAAATTGAGTGGGACATTATAAGCCTTGGTTATGTATTTTTTTTAATAATCAAAATGAGTATAGTCTAAGCGAGCACATCTGGATTGTTATGCAGTTACAAGCATCTGGAGTTCGTATTATATATTCAAAATGTTACGTTATGCATCAAACGACTATTTTGTTTTATATTTGATCGTTAACAATGTTCAGTTGATTAGTTCATTAGCTTCTGCACTTGTGAAATGTATTCACTGTAAGCGAAATGCGTTGTAATGAGATCATTATATATTCCAATTACTTTTAATTGTAATCATCATCATTGACTTAATGTTGGTAATCAGTAATATCGTTATTCTATTCTGCTTTAGTTATGAGGAAACTTTATTCTTCTTTCGTAATTTTCTGTAAATATGCTGTACCTTCTCTCTTTTGTATTTACAGACACACACACACACACACACACACACACATATATATATATATATATATATATATATATATATATATATATATATACACATACATATATGTATGTGTGTGTGTATGTGTATGTCTCATATTTCATCTGTTAATCAATATTTTGTTGATCATTTCTAAAAAAAAAGAAAAGAGGATGCAATCATGTTTTTCGTAATAATGCGACAAATTAAGTGGTATATTTTTCTAGAGTTGTAAAAAAGTAATTTATTGTATTTTTATTTCTAGAATAGTATGACTTTCCATTTATTTTTCCGAACATTGAATAAATTTACTCTAAAAGATGTATTTCCGTACCATTAATTAATGTAATAGACTCATTGTGATAATCTACATATCACCTGCCTATTTACATTGTATCGAGTTTGATGAAATGGTCTTGTAATGCGCGTGCAGCAAGCAACAGTCTTGCAAATAAAGAAGAATGCACTATCTACATTTCCTTCAATACTGCAACCATCATCAGACAAAAACCATTGAATATAAACATCCAATTGTCACTCTTATGTGATCCTTTAGAGGCCTATAAATCACCTGTATAGTCTTTAAATAGTTACTCTTTTGGGAGCTGTCTTTGCATCAATTCTTCCTCCGTTTCCATCACAGAGATGACCTATGGAGTACCTCGACCACCCAGCCCCCCTCCCCTCACCGCTTTGTCTCCCGTGGCCTTTGATGATACCCACAACTGACCCTGACTCATCTGTCTATGCTGCCAAAGTAACACTCCCACCCTTTGTCAGCAGGGAAGCATTTGCCTGATTTCAGCACACCAAGATTCGGTTCCACATCAAAAGGTGTGGCCAGCTCAAGCAGCAATGCTAGTATGTCCTCGCAGTGATCCCCAATGGTACCTTCTCAGAAATCTCCCACTGGCTTTGCAACCTCAAATCATTCTTCCTGGAGCAGTACTCAACATAGCCAAAGAAATTATCAGTATAGCTCTCCTTTTAAAATGAACCTACTACATGCCCTTTGGGCACAACGTCTTCTTCTAAAACCAGTGCAAGCTGCCCTTCCCGATGTCAACCTCTTGTCCATGAAAGACTTCATGACCAGAGTCGACACCAATATGAACAGCCACTTCCCCACCATCAACAACTCATCAACAACTCCACTCCTGATGAAGGGGACAACCATACAATGCCGACTGAATCGGAGGTGAATGCTGTAAGACATGGCTTGGCAGCAACTAAACCACCCACCACCTACCCTATGCACACCATGCCCGCACCCCAACTAACGCCAAAAGCTACTGAATGACGATCGCCCCTCTCAATTGGGCTACTACCACTACATATTATGGGCTACTGCTAAGAAATATGCTACTGGATGTCAGTGGTAAAGAAATGTTTAAGTAGGCGATAGTCTGTTTCCCTATTAACTAATTTCCTTTTTGCACGATTCAAGATATGTGTGCTTTCTGGTAGATACTAGTGCTTGTTGTTCCCTTCTGCCATGTTCCCTCTTAAGGGTCTAACGCCATCATTTCAAGACTCCTAATGTCCATCTGGTGGCTGCCAACAGATCTGCTATACCCACCCTCGGTTATGAGATGCTGAGAGTGTCGTTTGGAGACACCCAATACTAATGAAATTTTATCAATGCTGCCATTATACTGCCTGCCATCAGTGTGGATTTCCTTGCTCATTTCCACCTCCTTGTTAACATCACATATTGATGCTTAGACAACACCTCTTACTCTTGAACACCTTTATCACCTGCTCCCTCCGACCTTTCTCTGTCCACGAAGGCCTACTCCCACACACTGTTATCCTAAAGTCTTCTACTCAAAGCTACATCCATAGTTTCTGTTAAACATGGTATCTATCACCATATCAAAGGCCCCCCCCCCCAGTGTTTGGAAGGCTCAGAATTTTGGTAACAGACCATTTGGCTGCTGGTAAATGCACATTTGACATAATGGACGAAATAGGTCTTTGTCAAAAGGCCTCAGGTCCATGGTCGTCGCCCCTGCCCATTGTCCTCAAGGATGGATCCGTACGCCCTTGTGAGGAATACAAGGATCTTGACATGCAGACGGAACCAGATCACTACCCCCTTCCAATATCGCTAACATCACCACCTACGTTCACAGTGCTAAAGTATTCTCTTCCCTTGGCCTCCTAAAGGGGTATTATTAGGTGCCCATGAACCCAGAAGACATCCCCAGGACTGCCATCATAACGCCTTCATTACATATAATTTAAATTTCTCCTGCTTTGGCCTTCGTAATGCAGGAGCCACATTTCAATGACTAATAAATGGCATCTTAGAGGAGCTCCCCTCCTGGGTATGTTTTGCATGTGACAAATGAATATTCTTCCCCTCCAAAGAGGACGACCTACATCACCTATGCATCGTTCTAGGCCGTCTGCAGCAGAATGGGTTTTTAATCAGGTGCAACAATTGTATCTTTTGTACTAAGGAAGATGCATTCTTAGGTAATCGCATTACTCCTGAGGGTGTTCACCTCTCCCTGATTGATTGATTGTTTTTGAGTTTTCTAGCGTCCTAAGAGAAGGTATCAACGGTACAGAAGTTCCCCACACCCTGGATTGTCAAAGCACTGCAGGAGTTTTTGGGCATGGTGGACGACTATCATTGGTTCTTGCAAGCCATCATCACCATTGTCGCCCCCCTCAACGACTCCCTCAAGTACAAGCCAAAAAACCTGAAGTGGGGCCCTCTTCAGGAGGCAGCCTTCTTCAATGCAATCAAAGTCCTATTAAAAGTTACTACTCTCACCTTTCCTGTGCAAACACACTTCTCTTACTCTCCATCGATGCTAGTGACGTTGCTAATTGGATGGTACTCAAACAAATGATCAATAGAATGCCCTGCTTATTGGCTTTCTTCTGTAGAAAACTTTCCAAGGTGGAGTCCAGCTACTCTATCTTCAACTGTGATCTACTGGTGGTGTATTTGGCTGTCTGTCCCTTTTGCTACTTCTTAAAGGCTACGTCCTTCATTGTTCACTTGGACCACATGCCCCTTGTGCATGTTTTCACTCAAATGACGCCGGGTCTGCCCGTCAAGACCAACATGTCTGTTATTTCTGAATAAAACTGTACCATTCAATACATCCATGGTAAACTGAATCCTGTTGCCAATGCCATTACCAGAAACATTCTGGCTGCTGTAAATCTGGGAATGAATTACAAGACCATGGAAGAAGTCCAATGAAAGAACCCCAAGTACCAAACCTGCAAGACATCCTGCATATCGCTCCATTGGGGAGATATTGCCCTCGATGACTCCAAAGCCACCCTCCTCTATGATGTCATTACTGGTAGGCCACATCTGAGGATACCCACCTTCATGTGTTGATAGGTATTTCTATTGACCCATGGCCTCTCAGACCACTCGCAGTGATCTACTGCACTGCTACTGATGTCGGAGTTCATATGGCATGGCATTAATAAAGATACCAAGGATTGAGATTGCACCTACGTTTCATTTCAAACTTCAAAATTACATCAACACACAGATTCAGGCGTAGGAAATTTTCATCAGTCTGAGCGTCATTTTGCCCACATTTATGCTGACATGAATGGCTCCTTTACCCATGTCACAAGGGCACCAATACCTTTTCCACAGATATTAATTGCTCCACTGAAAGGTTCAGATGCACCATCTACCTTATGTACTGCTGTCTTACTTTCTGGATGGATAGAAAGTTTTGGCATTCCAGAGTATGTTTCTTCTGACAGGGTTACCACTTTCACCTCTCAATTGTGGACATCATTAAGGCATTTTCCCAGCATCGCCATACATCAGACTACTGTTTATAACCCTGCAGCCAACAGAATGGCAGAACATTTCCACTGTAACCTCAGAGCAACTTTGATGTCCTGTTGCAACAACTCCAATTGGTTTCCACGACTTTCCTGGATCCTCCTGGAACTGAGGATCACTCTTAAGGACACTATGGATGGCTCAGTGGTTAAATGGTGTATAGCGAACTGTTGGTCATTCAAGCAGAATGACCTCCGACGATCTCCAGCGCCTACGTCGCATTGCGGGGAAATTTACCCATCAACGCAGCATATACTGAAAGACCTACACACCGCAACACAAGTCTTCATGTGCACCGACGCTTGCAAGCCCCCACGCCCCCACATACGGGCCTATTCCTTGTCATCTGTCGTATTCCGGAACCTTTCTTGCTCAACATTCGTGGTAAAGAGGATTGGATTAGTATTGATCATTCAAAACCTGTGTGTCTCTAGGACAGGTTACCTTCTTTCAGATACATGGGCTTCAGGATGGGGGAAGCAGTGCAAATACAAGTGAAGAAGGATGCCCTATCTACGTTTTCTTCAACACTGCAGCCGTCATCGGACCCCACGTTAAAAAGTAGTTGAATGTAACAAGCTAACTTCAATCTCTTATTCCGTTGTTATATTTTGTATTTTTAGGGTCATGTGAAAGGAATGTGGAACGGTAGGCTGGTGAACAGAGTGAGTAATTTGTAGGGATAAAATGAAAAGCGACCAAGAACCAGAAAAAAGTGGATTACATAAAGCAGAAGAGGTACTGGAACGTCAAGGCTTCAATATTCGGGAAGCGAGTGACAGTAGATAAGAGACGAGAACTATGCATTGTGTGAAGGGATACTCTATGTACTGCATATGAGCCTTCTGTAAAGGTATATTAAGTGTTAATATTGAGATACTGAGGTCGCGTTCTGCAGCATTTGGAGGAGAAATGTGCCTATAATTGCATTTCTTGAGACCCTCCTTATTCGGGGAAGTGGTTCATTGCTAGACTACGCAGACGTTCAGATACATTCATACTCTTTCATCTTTCCTGCATAGTAAAGAGCAACTTGCGCAAGTGTCTTTTACACACACACACACACACACACACACACACACATATATATATATATATATATATATATATATATATATATATATATATATCGCTCACATTCAGTGGCATTGCCAGACGTATAACTACTCGGTCTCTGTCCGTCCCTTGGATGGGGGAAAAGAAATAATCATGCCCTGGTGAGGGGGGTGGGGGGTTCGAGTTGGATGAGCGTATGTCTATCAAAATATTTAGCCATCCTTTTCCGTTTTTTCCGGGGCGAAGTATATATATATATATATATATATATATATATATATATATATATATATGTGTGTGTGTGTGTGTGTGTGTGTGTGTATGTGTGTGTGTGTGTGTGTGTGTGATAGGACGTCATCTTGGGAATTTCAATCCAGTGAAGAGTAATATTACCGAGGCTATAAAGAAAATCTATATGACGAGGTTTGGAGGTCATGAGCAGGCTGTAACTAATGACAAATATTATGCGTTTAATTGAAATAGGCAAATATTATCTTCTATGAAGTATACATTAGATGAAATAATATCAAACATTATCTCGAGATATAAGAAATGAAATGGAGATTTAAGATATAGTAAAAACAGTATAGAAACATGTTATAGTTAGATTAAAGGTAAATTAAACCTAATAAATAAACATAAGCATTATAAACAATAGAATTATGAAGAAAAAGAAAATTGAAAGAAACTAGCGTAGTAAAATGACAGTGGACCTCTTCATTATAGTCTACCTTAAAACAATTAGACAATCGCTAGAAAATGTAGTTATTGGTTTTGGTTTAATTTCCTGTTTTTCAACAAAATTACATAGACAATTAAATCAAGGATATGGTAAATAGAAAAGATAATGTCTGTTCATGTTTTAAACTTTTCTCTTGTTTTAAAAGAATCTTAAGGGTGTATTTTATGTGAGGAAGATGCGAAATCCATTGAATGATCTTACCTTGGACATGAGAAAGTATTGCAAGAAGTTTTAAAACATTATTTCCCTCAAAAGGATTTTATTTTTCTGTTTGCTAATCCATTTACTGGGGAGTTCCATGCTGAAGGAGAGACCTGCTCTTCGTCTCGACCTTAATTCTGGTGTCCTATATTTGTGTACCTGTTCGCAAGGGGATTCTGCCCTAAGTTGGAGCCAGCTTCCCGCCTCCTCCTGCCTATGACGTAGAATTATGGAACCCAGAGACCTATTAGTAAGAATATATGCCTCCCCTTCCCACTAAACTGACATTCTCTAACACTCTAGTCCATTTCTTTTAGCGATGCATATTTGCACCGACTCGCAGCGGTGCCCTTTTAGCTCGGAAAAGTTTCCGGATCGCTGATTGGTTGGACAAGATAATTCTAACCAATCAGCGATCAGGACACTTTTCCGAGCTAAAAGGGCACCGCCGCGAGTCGGTGCAAATCTGCCTCGATAAAAGAAATGGACTATAGGGATCACTATTTCAGCGGGAACTATCTTCTTACTGACCGGCATTTTTCCATACCGTGTATCTCTTCTAACTTAGAAGTTAGAGGTGTCTGGTTTCAGTTCCAGTTCCATCAGTAATAGATGCTCACCAGAACGACAGCCGGGCAAGCCCAACCCCTCACTGTGGTGCCCAACCACAGCAGTGGCCTCCCCGGTAAACAGCTTAAACTCACGGTCCTGGACGAGGATCGATATGCTGCCATGCGAATGCAAGGCAAACACGTTACCACTGTACTAGCCTGGAGGCTTGACCTCCTTATTTCAGAATCTTTATATACTGAATAAGAAAAGAGGTTCGAAATGAACAATAATTTGTCTGGTATTCAAATAGCGATGTATTGTTCTGAGAATTTAAGGTAATGAAGAAAATAAGAGATCTGGTATCCTTTTACTCTGTGCTAGTTTCTTTCAATCGCTTTTCTCTTTGTATTATCCATTTCATTCTTCAATGTTTATTTTAGAGGTTAATGTTATTTTTTAGTTCAACATCATATCCATCCTGTATTAGCATATTCACTATTAGATCTTAAATTCTAAATTTACTTCTTATATTGTCAGATAATTTTTGCTTTTATTTCATCGTATATTACATTTTTTCTTTATATAATATTGATTAAATTTATATACTTTGTCACTTGTTATTGCCAAATGAAGATGTATTTAACATCTATTAGTGATATATATATATATATATATATATATATATATATATATATATATATACATATATATATATATAGTGATTAAATTTATATACTTTGTGACTTGTTATTGCTAAATGAAGATGTATTTAACATCTATTAGTGATATTATATACTGTATATATATATATATATATATATATATATATATATATATATATATGTATATTATATATATATATATATATATATGTATATATAGTGTTTGTGTGTATGTATGTATATATACAGTATATATACATATATTTACAGTGTATATATACATATATTTACAGTGTATATATATATATATATATATATATATATATATATATATATATATATATATATATAAATGTGTGCAGAAAGATAGTGAGAAAGAAGGGCGCATATATGAATCGTAATAGCTAGCTAAACATATGTGATTTACATTTTCGGTGGGTAATAACTTCGCTCCACTCACCATATTTACATAAGAGATGTCGCGAAATTAAAGATCCTTCCCTTGTGACGGGAGCTCTAACCCTTCACCGAGTATTTTGCATGAAGCTGAGCTGCTGTTCATGTTGCTGCACCCTCGAAAGGAGTTCTGTCTGTTTGTCTGTCTGTCTGTCTCATTTCTTGTTGTTCTAGTTGGATATCTCTCTCTCTCTCTCTCTCTCTCTCTCTCTCTCTCTCTCTCTCTCTCTCTCGTTGACTTCATGTGCCATATTTTGTATACATTATGTATGGAATGTGGAGGCGTGTTAATACTGTATATCATGTACACAAATGTGAATTGAGTCTTTATATGCATGCGTGATCACTCATGTATATTACATACAAAAGTACACACACATACAGAAATGTCATTTCATGTATTTCATGTCTGGGGTATGACCAGTTTTCATCACCACGCTGACCGATGCGGATTGGTGATGGTGGGAGATTTTCGTTGGATCGCTCACAGCAAACCAGCCTTGTTTAGGTGACCCTGACTAGTACAGCTTTGCTGATCATGAGGATACGCAAATCCTTTCACCACATTGAGGTATCCCCACTTAAAGGGATATACCATTTAATTATGATCTATTTATAAATAGACTTAGTATTTATGGTCCCTGCAAAGATTCCGGGCGAAACAAGCCCCGCCCCTGATGACGTCATAGCCAATCATGTTGTCTCCCACATAGTAGCATGGGAGGCAACATGATTGGCTATGACGTCATCAGGGTCGGGGCTTATTTCACCCGGAATTTCTGCGGCAACGAGGTAATCAATATATACTTTACATTTTTCTTAGGATTTAGATTATGATTTAATTCCTGGCTTCATTTCTAATTTAGATTATATTTCTAAGTAATAGGACGGATTAAACATGTTCTTATGATATTTTCTTTTCCTTTCGACTTCATTAGTCCCACTGTATAGCAGGGTCGAACGCTCGAGTCAACTTTCTCCTTCGATTTCTATTCCACGCATTTTCTTCCCCCAACCCTACCAAATCCGTATTCCTCCTCACCACATCCATCCCTGTGATCCTCCCCATTACTAACATGTTCTTGGCTCTCTTGATTGTTTCCACCTTTCTCCTCATTGCATAGCCATAGTATCTTAGATGAGCTTCCCTAGTCTTCCATTTAATATTAGATATACCACACGTTCTTCTTATATCTTGGGTCTCCTTCCTTTCCAGTAGTGATATTCCAGCAATCCATCTCTGTCCTCATTTCGGTTCTTCCCTCCTCTTACCTCCAAGCGACCAGGTTTCATCTCCATATAATAGCCTGATAAGTGTCATATTCATCATTTTGAGTATTAGTGGAATTTTCTTTTCTGAAATAACTCTTACCTTGTTTACTTCTTTATGTCCCTCTCCACTGCTAATCATTAGCTCTTCCAGTGTTCACCTTCAATCTTTACCTTTCTAGGGCCACTATCCTTGCTGAAAATCTTTCTTGCAATTCTTCTTCTGTGATTGCTATAATTACATGTTCTTGTGATAGACACACACACACACACACACATATATATATATATATATATATATATATAATATATATATATATTATATATATATATATATATATATATATATACACACACACATATATATATATATATATATATATTTATATATATATGTGTGTGTATAACAAACACTTGTGATATTTGTTTCAAATAAGACATAAATACCACTTCATATCGAATTTGCTCTGCTTCGCGGTCACAGACCGAAGAGGATATTAATTTTACGATAAGAATTCCAAGTCGGAATCGAAGTGACAGGCGACTATAACACCCAATCACCCAAATTCGGGTTTTTTTTTTTTTCACTTTTTTTTTTCCGAATCAATCCATCTCCGCTATTATTGAAGATGGGAAAATTTGTAATAAGAGATTGTTTGATGATAATTTTATGACCAATACTATTGATACTCATTTATTTATTTATTTATTATTTTTTCTTTTCAAATAAAACGCAAATACCTCTTGACATCAAATTTACTCTGCCTCGAAAGCGCAATTAGAGGAAATTAATTTCATGATGTGAATTTCTGGCTGGTCAAGGATTCGAACCTTTACAAATCTAAAATGATTATAACCATTAAGCTATAAAGAGAGGTATGAATTGCCTCTAACTATGCCAAACCTATTCCTTTCGAATTATACAACTTTGACTGCAGAAGTAGACTTACCTCGATTCCCAAGGCATAAGTTTGCATTAAAAGGAATGAATTCGTAAGTAATGGTATTTGAGGCTTATTAAAATATGTACATAAATTTGTATGTATATACCTTAGCAATCAATGTTTGCCATCGGTTATACTCGTATAAGCAAATGAGCAACTCGGTGGAGTAATGAGAGCAGCAGGGTGACGAATTGGGTTTAAGGCAATAGACAAACTGTCTCTTCGGCTTTTGCTCTTGATGCGTGGCGGTTGATCTTACTAGAATTAGTATGGACCGGCTGGGGTCACTTATCTTAGGCACTGCGCATCACAAGAATCTGGGTATCCTTTGATGTATCTAGTCAATGAATCCTCTATGGATTTAATCTGTCATGGAAAGAGAAGATGGCCCCCAGTCCTGGGCAAAGCGCGATGCTAAGAATCTTCCGATTTATAAATACTAAAGAAAAATTGAAAATAGGTAATTGAAATATTAGAGCAATGAATCAGATTGGAAAGTTATGGCAAGTGGAGAGTGAATTTATGAAATACGAGTTTGGATATCTTGGCGCTAAGTGAAACACGTTGTAAGGGGATTGGTAAGGAAACTTTAGACCAAGACAATATATATATCTACTCAATAAGATCAGATGGAGTTGGAAAAGAAGGGGTAAGAATAATAATGACACCAAGAGCAGAAAAGGCATTAACCGAGTGGAGAGCTGTAAATAGCAGATTATTACTAGCAAAGTTCAAATCAAAGCAGTGCAATATGAGTATTATAGTTTGCTATGCCCCAACAAATGATTCCCCTGAAGAAAGGAAAGATGAATACTATGAAGAACTGCAGAGGGTAGTAGATGAGATCCCTGAGAGAGATATGAAAATTGTGATTGGCGACTTCAATGCTAAAGTTGGTAGAAATAATCAAGGGACAGAGAATGTGATGGGTGTTAAGGGTCTTGGTGAAGTTGCAAATGAAAATGAAGCACATTTCCTAAGTCTCTGTTCAGCAAACAATCTTGTCATTGGAGGTACTCTTTTTCAACACAAGAACATCCCCAAGCATACATGGACTTCACCATGTGGCATTTACAAAAATCAGATAGATCACATTGCCATAATTAAAGAGAAAATGAGAACTCTGAGAAATGTAAGAAGCTATTGAGGTGTGCTGATATTGGTAGCAATCACCAGCTCCTCATTGTCACACTATAATTAAAACTGAAAGCACCCAACAGAAAGATGGATAGAATACCTAGGGTTGATACAACTAAGCTTTTAGAAGAAGAGCACAGAGAAACATTTGCAATTGAATGTAGGAATCGATTTGCAGTCTTAGAAACATTAAGAGACGAAGAACAGACAGTGAAGAATGGTGTGATATTAAGAACATATATCAGTCAGTTGGTAGTGAAGTCTTTGGACACGCAGTTACGAGGAGAAAGCCATGGATATCAGATGATACTTGGGATACTATAAAAATGAGACAGACAAATTGATTGTTGAAAGTTTTCGAGGAAGTAATGAAAATTACAAGGTAGAGCATGCTAAGTATTCCAGTATTGACAGTGATGTCAAAAGGAAAGCCAGGAATGACTGGAGAGAATATTTAGACAGTAAAGTAGATGAGGCTGACAAAGCTATGAATTCAGGAAGTGGCTATGGTGTAAGAATTGCCCTTAGAATTATTAATGAAATCTCGACTGGGACAAAGAAGAAGAAGCATATACCCATAAAAAAGAGAGAGGGTTCTGTTATAGCAACAGAAGATGAAGAAAGACAACGTTGGATGGAACACTTTAGTGAGGTTATGAGTAGGAGATATGAAGGGAATAATTTGATTGATATACCTGAAACTGAGGAAGACCTTGATTTGCCCATGAATGAATTCAGTGTGTTTGAAGTCGAAGCTATTCTAAAAAACTAGAGAGATGAAAAGCCCCGGGATACGATGGAATAACTGCCCAGATGATACTGTCCGAAAATGAAGTGACTCCCAGAATACTTACAAGATTATTTTGTAGAATGTGGCATGAAGAGGCAAAACCTGATAAAGGGGAGTTTGGAGTGTTGGTGAAAATAGCAAAGGAGACCTGACTGATTGCAATAATTACATAGGCATAACACTTATATCAGTTGTCATGAAAATATATAGTATGCTTATTCTAAAGAGACTGGAGAGAAAGATTGATGAGCAAGCAGGATTTAGAAAACGTAGAAGTTGCACTGACCAAATTTTCATTTTGAGGCATGTTGTACAACAATGTGCAGAATATAGAAATCCTCTTTTGATGGTATTTGTGGACTATGAAAAAGCCTTTGATAGTGTGCTCCGGCCAATTTTGTGGAGAGTTGCGTTATTGTGGAATTCCTCTTAAATATGTAAATTTGATTAAGTCTGTTCATGAGCATAGCGAATGCAAAGTTAATGTTAATTAAATTTTAGTGAACAGTGGAGTACTCCAAGGGAATGTGTTGTCACGTATGTTGTTTATTCTCCTCATGGATTTTGTAATGCGTAGAACAGTCAGAGATGGTGGAGAAGGTTTGGACTGATGATGTTGTCCTAGTTAGTAGAACACCACAGGATTTGCAATGCTTGTTTACCAGAATGCATGAAATATCACACGAGGTTGGGCTGAAGATAAACATAAGAAAGACAGAGATGATGAGAACGGACTATGCAATGGAAGATGAAATATCATTGGAAGGAGAAAGGATTAATGAGGTAGAATCATTTACAGTAGATTTTTAAGAACTGTGATTTTGAATACAAGGTCTTTAGAATTAGAGTTTAGTGAAAGATTGAAAAAAGCTAACCAGACAATGGCCAGGTTAAGTAAAATATGGAAATCAAATCGCCTGAAATTACATATAAAAATCCTACTATATATCAGTTTAGTGAGATTGGTGTTACTCTATGGACATGAGTCATGGTATAACTATGAAAAAATATCCAATAGTTTTGGTACATTTGAGAACAAAGCCCTTAGAAGGATATTGGGAGTTAAATGGCAGGACAAGGTTAGAAATGAATCTATAAGAGAGATTACTCGATTACCATATGTGTATGAGATCATTATCAGGGGTAGATGGAGATGGTTTGGACATGCTCGTCGTACTCCCCAAGAGAGATTAGTTCACCAAATATTCAGCTGGGCTCTACAAGGCACTAGAAGAGTTGGAAGGCCCCAGGCCTACGTGGCTGAGGACTATGAAGCGTGAAGTAGATATTGAATGGAGCTGTAATTGAATTAAAAGCTCAAGATAGAGACGACTGGCGAAAAGTAACCGAGGCCCTTTGCGTCAATAGGTGTAGATGATATATATATATATATATATATATGTATATATATATATATATATATACACATACGAGTTTATATGGATAGTTTGTAAGAATACACAGACATATATATTTATGCATATAAGTGTTTGTGTGTTTGTGCATGCATAGTATTTACATGTTGATATGACGAGCGCGTCTGTCTGAGCAGTATTGCACTCAAGAAATGAAATGCTCTAGATAGAGCCTCTCTCCTATTCAGGATGATGGTAAGTGAACGGAAGTTGTCATGAGAGAGAGAGAGAGAGAGAGAGAGAGAGAGAGAGAGAGGAGAGGGTTGGGTGTGGAGATCGATGTTGATTGAAGAGTTCTAGAAAAATAGATTCCTGCTGTAACATTGAATGTCTTTGTGTAAATGGGCTCCCTTCGCTCGGTATGCACTGTATACCTCTTCAATAATTATGATATTTTTCATTTTGTAATGCTTTACTATACCTTCAGTTTTTTTAATGCATAATCTATGTTTTTTATTTTTTTTGCAAACCATTTGTAAGTTTTGGTTACATTTTTGTATACCTTAATTCTACATCTTATCTTTTGGAGATGGTTACCTCCAACCCTGTACTGACCTCCTGGCTAGTACAGTGGCAACGTGTTCGCCTAGCATTCGCATGGCAGTAGATCGATCCCAGCCCGGGACTGTGAGTTTAAGGGCGGCCACTGCTGTGTTTGGACAGCACAGTGGTGGTTGGGCTCGTCCGGCTGACGTTGTTTTATCGAGCATCTATTGCGGTGAAAATGGAACTGAAAACAGGCTCCTTTACCCTAAAGTTTTAGTTTAATTTCTCTCTCTCTCTCTCTCTCTCTCTCTCTCTCTCTCTCTCTATATATATATATATATATATAAATATATATATATATATATATATATTTATATATATATATATATATATATATTATATGTGTTATTACGACTAGCGAATTACGTAAATTTCCTAGTTCCAAAACTCACCTGATTTATATTACATAATTTGATGCTCAAGAGAAAAACCTCTGAGCTCTGAGAATGATACGCAACTCCCAGACAATAACTGGAACTGAAGGATCTCTTTCCCAAGGCTGAGTTGACCTCTGTTTGTGGTCACCAGTTACCGACAGTTCAACTCCCGGTGGTACTAGCAGATCATGCAGATGAGGAAGTTTGGGACGCTCTGCAAGTCTCTAGCCTGGATGCCGACAACATTTCAACAATTTCTTCTGTGTCAGGGCGGGGAGAGGATCCTACTGACCATGGAAGCCCCCTGAAGAGTCATTGTACGTACATTTGGTGAGTACAGTTCCCAGTGCCTCTCTAGCTTGTTCCCCCATCACATCGGAGAGGGTTTGAGTTCCAAGCCAGTCCCGGACTTGGAATTCATCCCATCGATCGACAGTTATCCTTACTGCTACGTTAGGGTTAACTCAGAAGCGTCCATTAGGGATAATACGATCCCTAATAAAATAATCATCCTGGACCATAGCAAGGCTCAGTCTCTTTTGGTTAAGGAGCTGAAGACGGACGAATTCACTAATACCCAACTTTCTGCCTTTGGCAGGAAGCAGGCCACATTTGTAGCCCCCAAGGATACTGACTTCCCTTTCGCCTCTAAAAGCAGTAGTGGAAGGTAGACCATTGCCAGTGCTAGAGGAGTGCAAACCCATCTCCCTAGCCCTTCCTTGTCATTTGGATATTTGGGAGGATATCCAACATTCCTTTACTGTTGGCAAACTAGATAAAGACATTGGAGGTAAGTAGTTTAATGAGAAACTGCCTAGAATTCCCGAATTCCTGAATTGGAAGCCAAAGAGAGACTATCTGCCTCTTTATCCTTCCAATTTTATCTAGATATGCTTATTGGAAACTATTCCAAATCTGATCTCTTCCCTGTCTTGGTGAAGACTCACCTAACCATGTTTCATGAAGATCTCCATGCTTTCTTCCTAGCCAGGAGACCATGTAGAGAACACGTCCTAGCCGCTGGTACGATCAGGCATGAATCTAGAAAACTGATTGACTCCAATATCTGGGGGAAAGACCTCTTCCCCGAGAAATTGGTTAATGAAGTCAGGGACAAAGTGGCTCAGGAGATTAAGAGCTTTGTAGACAAGTGGGCCATGTCCTCTAAACGGAAATTTGCCAAAGTGAAGGTCCTCAACCCAAGGGCAAGAAGCCCAGACGACATTTTAAGGGAAGGAAATCCTTTCCTGTTGAGACAGCCTCAGTTGCCGCTATCCCTCAGACTGTATGCACGGTTCCCCAGCAGTATGTATCACAGTCTCCAGCCTTCAACCCAGTTTATGAGAGAGCCACCATCCCGTTCCAACATTCCAGGACTCAAAAGAAAGGCACCAGTAGCAGGGGAAGGTCTGGAAGAGGCGATCAATCTAGAGGCTGAGGAAGTAGAGACAAGGTGGTTAAATACGCTGGTCCTTCACACCAATAATGAGGAGCTCTCAGTACGGGGGCAATTTCACCCGTTCAGGGATCGATGGGATTTTAATCCCTGGGCTCACAGCATAGTCTTATCTGGAATAGGCTGGAAATGGAGACAGAATCCACCCTAGTTCAAGCGGTTCTTCTAACCCACAACCCCATTTTTGGAGGACTATGTACTGGATCTTCTCCGGAAGGTAGTCATCCGTTGTACAAAATCCATGAACTTTCAAGGGCAGCTATTCTGCGTGCCCAAGAAAAATTTGAACACTTCGAACTATTCTGGACTTGTCCCCATTAAACTAATTCATTCTGAATGACAAGTTTCAGATGCTGACTATCTCCCAAACACGGACCCTACTACCCTAAAGGACCTGCACTGTCTCTATAGATTTTACAGATGCCATAGGTCGGCACTTCTCCCCCTACCTTGGTTTCAGACTGGCAAGAAAGTCCTACATATTCAGAGCTATGTCCTTTCGGGCTCAATATAGCTCCAAGGATTTTCACAAAGTCAATCGAGGCTACCATCCAACAATTACAGAGCAGGAGCCTCCAGGTGATGGTATACCTGGACGACTGGCTGGTCGGGGCTGCAACGAAGTCAGAGAGTGCCTTCGGACAGCTCAAGAAGTCATGAAATTCCTACAGTCTCTGGGCTTTCAGATCAACTTCGAAAAGTCCAGACTGTCTCTAGCTCAAGTATTCCAGTTGCTAGGGCTTCACTGGAATCTAAAGTCACATGCCTTCTCCCTACCGCAAGGCAAGAGAAAGGAAATTGCAGACTTTGTCATGGGCCTACTTCCTTCAAAAGTACTCACAAGATGGCAACAGGAAAAAGTCTTGGGTTCACTGCAGTTCGCTGCCGTACCAGACCTAATCCTAAAGGCAAGACTCAAAGATGCCAACAGAGTCTGGAAAAGAAAGGCATCATATGCTCGGAGAGATCTTTACCACAAAACCCTGGTCTTACTGCTAAAGCAACTCAAGCCGTGGTCTGCTGCCAAGAGTTTATCGACACATGTCACTCTGCAGTACCCTCCTCCATCCGTGACTTTTCTCACGGATGCATCGGAAAGAAGTTGCAGGGGACACTCACCTTCCAAGAAAGTACTGGTTTAGTGGTCAATCTCATTACAGAAATTTCACATCACTATTCTGGAAGCCATGGCAGTGTTTCTGACTCTGAAGAGACTAAACCCAAAAACGAAATCACACATCAAATTAATCATCGACAACAGGACGATAGTCCACTGTGTCAACAGTTAGGGCTTCAGTTCTCCCCAGATCAATCATGTGATCGTAGCTATCCTCACTTTAGCAAAGCGGAGGAACTGGCATCTATCAGCAGTTCATCTCGAAGGGGTTTGCAATGTAACGGCGGATGCCTGGTCAAGATCCAAGCCCCTGGAAACAGAATGGTCTCTGGACGCAAAATCATTCTGTTTTATCGTAGAGCAAGTCCCAGAACTGCAAATCGACCGCTTTGCGATGAGCTTCAACAAGAAGCTTCCCCGGTATATAGCACCAAACTTAGATCCGGAACCGACAGGAACAGATGTGATGTGATGTCTCTGGATTGGATCTACCTATTTCCACCATTCAACCTCCTAAGGAAAGTCCTGAATAAACTGCGGATTTTCAAGGGAACAGGAGCTCTAGTGGCTCCCAAGTGTCCCAAGAGCAATTGGTATCCTCTTGTTCTGGAACTCAAACCTCTCCAGGTCCCTCTACCATCTCTAGTGGTGTCCCAGGATGTTCAACAGAAGACTGTCTTCGCTTCCTCTTAGGTAACGAAAACCCTTCAGTTCATGATTTTCTTGCCCTCGCAACTCAAAGAAAGTTTGGAGTTGCAATTGAGAGAGTTGACTTCATAAAAGAATATAAGTCCAACACTACGAAAGGACAATATTTGTCTTCCTGGAAAAATGGGTTGCATTTGTGAAAAGTCACCAGCCCTCTTCTATTTCTATGGACTTCTGTATTTCTTTCTTTATCTCATTGCATGATCAAGGTCTGGCCTCTACAACTATTGCCTCATGGCAGTCGGCACTATCTAGACCCATTGCTTATGCTTTTGATTTAAACTCATTAGCGAGCTATTCAATAAGATCCCCAACGCTTGCGTTAAACTGAAACCTGATGCGAAAAACGTTGAAGCAGTTCAGAGGGATAATGTTTGCTCAGTATATGTGAGTTATAAGCGTTAAAAGAGAGAGAAATGTAGATACCATATGATGAGATTGGGGAAATGTTGACACAGGAGTTGAATTAATCAGTGCTTTGGGGAGATTTGTTCAGGCTGATGGAAAGGAGTTCTACAGGTCGCGGAAAGGGTATTGAATATGGAGTTTCTTATTGGGAGAATTATAACAGAATCAAGGCAATTGACAACAGCATTGGGATAGTTTAACCGAAAATAAGATGAGAGAAATTTCGATTGTTCTTTCCCCTTGGAGGGATAATGGGAGACTACTCTTTGTCGTCTCCGCATTGGTCACACTCGGATGACACACGAGTTTCTGCTGGCTGGACAACACCAACTATATTGCGACGACTGTTTGATATCCTTGACAGTGAGGCATTTGTTGACTGAATGTCCCACTTATAGCACAGAAAGAAATAGATATCTGTTTGAGGCTCGGGGTGAGGATGACAGGTTCATTCTTGCCGAGATCCTTGGACATGATGTGTCGTACAATGCTTGTGGCATTTTTAAATTTATATCTGAAGCAGGTCTTCTTAATGCTATTTAACTTTCATAACATATCTACTTATCTGGTTTTAATTGAATATTGTTTTAATCTTTATTTATGATAAACGATATCGGCGTCAATGATCATCCATTTATTCAAGCCTTCTAGATGACGTGAAAGAGATCTCTAGCAAACATGAGAGGGCATGATAAGGGTAAACGGGCAAGAGAGCAACGTGCTATTCATGGTTCTTTTGTGTAAGAGAATGAAGTATATGCAATATATATATATATATTATATATGGCGAAATTTAACTGAGGCTTTTTGCGTCAATAGGCGTAGGAGGAGATAAAGATATATATATATATATATATATACATATATATATATATATATGTATATACATATATGTATATATATATATGTATATATATAAATATATATATATATGTATATATATACATATATATATCTCTATATATATATTTATATATATAAATATATATATATGTATATATATATAAATATATATATATATATATATATATATCTGTGAGTATGTGTGTTTGGGTGCATGTGTGTGTGGAGTTAGGATTGCATATGCATGTTTCAGTAGGTATGTTAGCCCAAGGTCAGAAATTTACTAATCCATGTCAGTCTAGTTAGTAATAAAAATACCAGATCCTTCCCTTAGTGCTCTCTCTCTCTCTCTCTCTCTCTCTCTATCTCTCTCTCTCTCTCTCTCTCTCTCTCTCTCTCTCTCTCATGCTGATAAAGGTATCCTTGCATCCGTAAATAGCTGACTGATGGGATATCTTCAGTTAGTGAGACCTTCCCAAGTCCAGTTCTCACCGTGTGCTTGCGACTGAAGGATTGCTTTTGGGTTCTGTATTTCATCAAAAAGTGACTGTGTCGTGAAGAGCGTTGGTAAGGCAATGGATATTTCATGAAATCATAGAAATGGGAAAAGATAAATGGAGAAGTTATCACTTGATTTTTTTTCAGAACAATTCTTTTTTTACATTATTTCCTGAGTCTTGTGTCATTTGCTAATTGTGATTTCAAGATGTGATATATATATATATATATATATATAAATATATATATATATATATATATATATAAATATATATATATATATATATATAAATATATATATATATATACATATATATATGTATATATATATATATATATATATATTTATATATATATATCCCTTTTTGAGTGGGATGGGGGATACCTTAAAGTGGCAAAATTGCTTGAGTATCGCCATGTTCACCAATGCTGTACGAATAAAGCCACTCATACTAGATTGGTGTGCGGTGAGCGATCAAGACGAAAATCTACCTTCACCAATCCGCACTGGCCTGCGTGGTGATGAAAACAGGCCAAACCCCAGACATGAACGGACATTTCTGAGGCATTTGTCCTTCAGTGGACTAAAAACGGCTGCATTTGTTGTTGCTATACTCATCTATATACAGTATATATGTAAGCATTTGGTTGCATGAATGATATGTATTCGTGTCTTTACGGTGTGTAAACAAAGTCTTTGATTCCACGGTGTAACTAGTTCGGGTTGATACGAGCATGAAATTTTAATGATGAATTTATTTTTCAACCCGAAAAGCAGTTTGTTTGTCGAGGTGTCATAAATATTAATGTGATAGGGTAAAGATCGCTTTCCCAAAGAATAACAGTCACGTATTCAGAAATTCCCTCTTTCATTTTGACAATTAGGTTTTTCCATATAATTTGAAATCTGTCCTTATTTGAAATTAATTTGTCATATAAATTCCCCATGCCTCGCACAGTACTTTTAAAGGTTTAGAAGCAACGCATGAATAACAGAGGCTAGGGACATTGACAGGATAATGCCCTATATATATATATATATATATATTATATATATCTTATATTACATATATATATATATATATTATATATATATATATATTATATATATATATATATATATATATATATATATATATATATATAATAATAATAATAATAATAATAAAAATAGGATGGAGAAAAGCCAGCGTAGCATCATACATTTATTTTCCAAATTTTCGAGACTTTGGGTCTCATCATCAGGGCTGTAAAATATACAAAATATACAAATTAAAAAAGACTCAGTATTAATGTTAATATAAATAGAACAGCGTAAAAGTTAGATATAATCATTTGAAAAATGAACTAATAAAAAATATATATATGAAATTAAAAAGTGAAGAATGCTCAAGTTAGTACCTATCTCTATCTTCTTTCCAAACCGGACAACGTCACTCAGATTTTTAGCTCCATAGAGATAGGTACTAACTTGAGCATTCTTCACTTTTTAATTTCATATATATATTTTATATTAGTTCATTTTTTAAATGATTATATTTAACTTTTACGTTATTCTATTTATATTAACATTAATACTGAGTCTTTTTTAATTTGTATATTTTGTATATTTTACAGCCCTGATGATGAGACCCAAAGTCTCGAAAATTTGGAAAATAAATGTATGATGCTACGCTGGCTTTTCTCCATCCTATTTTTATTAAATCTACGGCGTTCCAGATGCCCCAACCTTCCTGCATCTATATATATATATATATATATATAACATATATATATATATATATATCTATATCTATCTATCTATCTATATATATATATATATATATAACATATATATATATTATATATATATATATATATCTATCTATATCTATATCTATCTCTATATATATATATATATATACACGCAAATAATTTTTTGTTATAATTTGATCTGTAACACGTGTTATTTTCTGACATTAAGATATTAAGCCTCGGTATCTTTAAATATCGCAATATGTCCACCTCGGGATAACAATTACCTTTATTTCGAATCTGCAGCAATAAATGAGATGTATTTATTTATCATAAAGAAAATAGTCCCATATGTGTATATGATCATCATCATCATCCGTTACTAGTCCACTGCAGAACAAAGGCCTCGGACATATCTTCCACTTGGGTCTGTTTATGGGCTTTCTGTGCCAGTCCACACCCGCAAACTTTCTTAGTTCGTCAATCCATCGTCTTGTCTTCCATCCCCTGCTTCTTGTACAATCTTTAGGGACCCATTCTGTTATTCTTAAAGTCCGTCTATTGTCTATCATTCTCATTATATGCCCTGCCTATATCCCTTTCTTTTTCTTACATGTTAGAATATCCTCTACTTTAGTTTGCTCACGTCTTTAGTATCTTATTGTTATTCCCATCATTATTCTTTCCATTCCTCTTTGATTGTAACTAGTTTGTGTTCTAAGGATTTAGTGAAGTTCCAAGTTTCCTATAAGTTAATACTGGTAGATATTTTTCTGTTTAGAGAAAGTGGCATTTTACATTTCATAATCTCATAATTCTCATTTTGTTTTCCAAAAGCTCTCCATCCCATGATTATCCTTCATTTAATTTCGATCTAGTGTCCTTGGGGAAACATTTACTGCCTGTCTTAAGTACCATATTCATTAACAAACGCTAGAGGTTCATCCATAACTCTTTATTTGTTGTCTCTCTACATTTTCATTGAACATTATCTTAGCTGTACTCATATTCATTTTCAGTCCTACATTTTTATTTTCTCAATTCAAATCTTCTCTCATATTTTGTAAATACTCTCATGATTCACTAAATATAACTATATATGTACATACACACACACACACACACACACATATATATATATATATATATGTGTGTGTGTGTGTGTGTGCGTGTGTGTGTATGTATGTAAATGGACATATATATACATTATATATATATATATATATAAAGTGTGTATATATATATATATGTGTGTGTGTGTGTATTTATGGAAATATACTGTATATACATTATATAAATATATATATATATATATATATATACACACTGTATATACACGCACACCTTATTTAATGTTATGTAACATGAAACAGTTATTCTTTTTGTTCTTTATCGACAGTACATTAATCGGCTAACGGCATTGGTGCACGAATGCAAGCATTGGCAAGGATCGCATGCATGTGCTTACTAAGGCGCTATGATGCATTATTTGCAAGGTCTGTCATTTCGACTAATGATTAGGAAAGCAGAAGTCTGCCAAGATATCACGTGATCAAGTACTACCTTGCAGACTTTTTTTTTTTTTTTTTTTTGTGCAACGCTCGCTTGCTTCTTCCATTGGATTTTTGGCGCATTGCATTTTCGTGGGTCTAAGTGAAACGTCGTTAGATAAAGTGCATGCAGTTGGGAAAATGACATAGAGAGAGAGAGAGAGAGAGAGAGAGAGAGAGAGAGAGAATAGATTGCAGTGTTCTCTCTCTCGTTCTTTCAACGGAACTATCCAAATTTAAACAAATGAAACTAATTGCGTTATAACTTATAGGAAGTTTATTACTGAGAGAGAGAGAGAGAGAGAGAGAGAGAGAGAGAGAATAGATTGTAGTGTTCTCTCTCTCGTTCTTTTAGCGGAACTATCCAAATTTAAACAAATGAAGCTAATTACATCATAACTTATGATAGTTTATTACAGAGAGAGAGAGAGAGAGAGAGAGAGAGAGAGAGTATAGATTGTAGTGTTCTCTCTCTCTTTCTCTCTCGTTCTTTTAGCGGAACTATCCAAATTTAAACAAATGAAGCTAATTACATCATAACTTATGATAGTTTATTACAGAGAGAGAGAGAGAGAGAGAGAGAGAGAGAGAGTATAGATTGTAGTGTTCTCTCTCTCTTTCTCTCTCGTTCTTTTAGCGGAACTATCCAAATTTAAACAAATGAAGCTAATTACATCATAACTTATGATAGTTTATTACAGAGAGAGAGAGAGAGAGAGAGAGAGAGAGAGAGAGAGTAGATTGTAGTGTTCTCTCTCTCTTTCTCTCTCGTTCTTTTAGCGGAACTATCCAAATTTAAACAAATGAAGCTAATTACATCATAACTTATGATAGTTTATTACAGAGAGAGAGAGAGAGAGAGAGAGAGAGAGAGAGAGAGTAGATTGTAGTGTTCTCTCTCTCTTTCTCTCTCGTTCTTTTAGCGGAACTATCCAAATTTAAACAAATGACGCTAATTACATTATACCTTATGCTAGTTTATTACAGAGAGAGAGAGAGAGTATAGAGAGTATAGATTGTAGTGTTCTCTCTCTCTCTCTCTCTCTCTGAGAGAGATAGAGAGAGAGAGAGAATAGATTGCAGTGTTCTCTCTCTCTCTCTCTCTCTCTCTCTCTCTCTCTCGTTCTTTTAAATTTAACGGAACTATCCAAATTTAGACAAATGACGCTAATTACATTATACCTTATGCTAGTTTATTACAGAGAGAGAGAGAGAGAGAGAGAGAGAGAGAGAGAGAGAGGGGGGGTCTCATGTGTTTTCAGCGATGTAGGGGAGTAGCAGCTTTTAATCTCAGAGGTCAGAGAATATATTCATTGAATAGCCTGCGGTACTTGGGAGGCTGTGAGAGACTGGGCTGGGAAGAGGGAACGGGCTCCGAAGTAGGTCACTGGAGGAACAGTGCGGAAAACAGTTCCCCAACTTTTGCGTTTAGCTTGAAATAAACACAAGCTAGTCTGCATTCCTGTCCATTCATTTATATATTTAATAGAGCCCTTAACCATGTGGTTTTATATAAACAAATATCTGAAGAGTAATCCTAGCCAGCTCACATTGATTATTGAAAGGCCCAACTGCCACGGACAGAAACACACAAACTTCACTCACTGAACTAAACGCATCTGCCGCATTCTCTTTCTTTCTATCCATTTTATGCTTATTTTTAGTTTATCGACATTATTTCATCCCTTTTTTTTAAACACACAATAGCCTGATCATGGTAGAATTGTCCGCCTTTTGTAAATAAAAGTTTATTTATTAGCAATGGGTCCGTTATATATTTAGATAATGCGCTGAACGTCACCAACGGACACCTGAATAGATTAATGTCCTTGGCAGGTGAAGATGTTCCTGGAAGAAGACCTTCTGGTCTACGTTATTATTATTATTATTATTATTGTTGTTATTATTATTGTTATTATTATTATTATTGTTATTATTATTATTGTTGTTGTTGTTGTTGTTGTTGTTATTATTATTGTTATTATTATTATTATTGTTATTATTATTGTTGTTGTTGTTGTTGTTGTTGTTGTTGTTGTTATTATTATTTTTATTATTATTATTACTTGGTGAGCTACAACCCTCGTCGGAAAAGCAGGATGCTATAAGCCCAGAGGCTCCAACAGGGAAAATAGCCCAGTGAGGAAAGGAAACAAGGAAAAATAAAATATTTTAAGAACAGTAACAACATTAAAATAAACATTTTCCTATATAAACTATAAAAACTTTAACAAAACAAGAGGAAGAGAAATAAGATAGAATAGTGTGTCCGAGTGTACCCTCAAGCAAGAGAACTCTAACCCAAGACAGTGGAAGACCATGGTTCAGAGGTTATGGCACTACCCAAGACTAGAGAACATTGGTTTGATTTAGGAGTGTCCTCCTAGAAGAGATGCTTACCATAGCTAAAGAGTCTCTTCTACCCTTACCAAGAGGAAAGTGGCCTGTGAAGAATTACATTACAGTAGTGATGTTAAGTAATGAGTATTATAAACAGAAATACATTAGTATAAAAAAACATTGTTCTCTAATGTTGGGTAGTGCCATAGCCTCTGCACCATTGTCTTTCACTGTCTTGGGTTAGAGTTCTCTTGCTTGAGGGTGCCCTCAGCCACACTAATGTAACTAATTTCTCTTCCTCTTGTTGTGTATCAAAGATCTATTTATTTATGTTACTCTTCTTAAAATATTTCATTTTAATTGTTTATTACTTTTC
>NC_090768.1:32414945-32457445 GCF_036898095.1 Palaemon carinicauda | reverse complement strand
CGAGTGAGGGATCTATCATTTCGCATATTCAGATAACATACAGGAAAACATAGCCTGACATGTGCTGTGTTTCGTTACCAATTCTGCTTCTAGTGATCAAGATTAAACTGTATTTTATCTTATGAACCTGGAACAGACCATGGTCCCTTAAAGGTAAGCTTGTTACCCGAGTGGCAGGTACTTTCGAGGTTGATAATAGATGGGCCTCCTTGATAAGAAAGGGTAAAAACCAAAAAGGACTGTAGCTTGCGGCAACAGTATAGCCAGCCTTTCAAGGAGCGCCTACTCTAATTCAACATAGACTGTGTTGTTATTTTGATATGCAATTGACACGATTTGTATCGACTATTCATGGAAATGTTGTGTGGATGTCCTGCCCAAGGCAATACAGTGATGGGTGTAGGAATTTGTGAACTGGGAAAAGAGAAAAATTCGAGGAAAGTGTACATTAGCTCGTCGGGGACTCGAATGGCTACCGGCGTTTTCAGTTAGTTTCGACCGATATCTTTTCGATTCGGTGTTTGCAGTTGCTTGCTAGATTACAAGTATATTATTAAACGGAGTATTGGAATTAGTTTCTGTGGTGATTTATATTTTGCTAGTATTAATGTTAACTGACTCATGCCGTTAATTCAATTATATTTCTCCCTCTTTTCTAGATCTTGGTCAAGATACCCGGCCGAAGAGATTTGAAACGATCACGTGGTTCGTTGGTAGGACATGGCTGAACTCAAGTCCTTCAGCTCAGTGCTCGCCCAAGTTTTGTGGTGAGTACAGGTCTTTTCCTGCAGAAGAGGCACAAATCTCCGCCTCTTGTATATCTCTGTGCCAAAGAAGCAACCGATCATCTTGATTTCGTCATCAATTCAGTAGACCGAGTGGTTAACGCAAACATGCCGACGGCGACTCAGCAGAAGGCGACTCTAGTTTTGGAGGATGGCAGCGAGTTTCAGGGGATCGTCTTCGGGGCTCCTGTGTCCTTCGCAGGAGAAGTGGGTGAGTGAACTTTATATTATCAGAATATCCCGTTGTCATACTGGATATTTTTAGATTTGTTCAAAACAAATTGCTGACAGTCTAGTAGGCTAGCTAGCGGTAGTTTTAATGTTTGTGGTAGATAATGCGTCTATTTATATCTGTACTATTGATGAGAGAAAAGTTTTTTGTAGGATGACACCCATGTGTGAGATGTCATTTGAATACCTGTTAAGCCAACTTAGCAAAATTAGCGAATGTGATTGGTTTGTGTTATCAAGACTATTACCTTTCCACTAGTTAGCTTGTGATGCGCAGATGCCATTGTTTTCCAGACACAATGAAAAAAAAATATATTGAACGCTATTCAATTATTAAAAGAAGGTTCGTTTGTAATTTTAAATATAATTAGTGGATTATTTCCATTGCGATGTAATTGAACTTGGTATACAGCCCCATTTGTAAGACGATTAGGCCCATATCAATATAAAAGCTTTAGCTTAAGGTTTTATGGCTGGTGTAGCAAGGTGGTGTCGGCCAAAAACTTTAAAGAGGGCTTGAAGCTTCACTATTAGCGATAGTAGACTTAAAATGGCATTTGAAAGTTTCAAGGTTTCATTATAACTCGAGATAATGTTTGTACAAAGCCTTTCTTAAAGCACAATTTTTTGTTTTATATCCGAGAAATATTTCAAAACCTTTCAAGTCAATGGTTTTTGTAAGTCTAATAGTATATTCTTATAGATGGAAAGACCTAATTATTTACTCTTGTGAAATTGGTAACAGTAGATTAGGGATATGTTTAAATCAGTTTTAGTCTTGAAAAAAAAACTTTCATTTGTCACAGTCGCTATAGGTGAAAGTTAAAAAAAAAAAAAAAACTAATTTGTCACAGTCGCTTTAAGTGAAAGTTTTTCAAGACTAAAATTTATTTGATATCTAAATACATTCTACTCTTAAGCAGTAAGAACATTTTGAAATGTTTTTAATCGTTTCCAGCTAGACATTCATTCAAGCAAAGCTTGAGCCTTAATGATATTTTTTTTACTCTTAAGAAAATATACCGTTTTACACATTTCTACAAATATATATTTTTAGTATATACATTTATACTATTATGGCAGTTACCACGATATAAGGAGAAGTATTTAGAACTTAAAGCTACGTTAAGATAGTTTTCAATTTAATTCACAACGAAATCCTTCAAATTTCATCCTTTTCTTCTTCAATTGCAATAGGATTCGTGGCTGTCGACATTTTCAGATGTTTTCGTATAGTCTTCATCCGCAATTTTCACTTCAAAGTTTTTTTTTATCTATTATTATAAAAATACAATTACATCTTAGCAATTTACATTATATACGTAATTATTCTTTACAAAATACTGATATGAACTACATTGTTTTACATAGTTATAAATCAGCTCAATACAAATTAAATCAATTAATAAATGTATAATATGCAATAACTTTTATTGTACAAACGTTCTTAACTCTTCAAAGTTGGAATGAGTTCATTTCGTTCTAGCGTCTTTTCATACTCAGCTGTGGCAGTCTTGCAATGCGGTAGAGGGATAAAGAACAAGCTCTAGTCAATTAACATTTAAATGCTCTGTTATGATAATGAGGTAAAAACTCGATTTGATTGTAGATATACTGTCTACTTCGCACACGGTTCTCTTTAATATGTATGTACAGTCACTCATATAAGTTGATGGATGTCCGGGTGTTTAAGAGAGATTTCCATATCGCTCCTTTCTGGACGACAGGTGTCTGGGAGTGCGAAAACGGTCAACTGTGCAGTTGAACATTTGACCGGTCTCGCGCTCCCAGACACCTGTCGTCCAGAAAGGTGTGGAGTATAAATGTCTCTCAAACACCCGGACATCCATAAACTTATATGAGTGACTACATATATTTGCCTATAATATAGTTGTAACAACTACGCTAATAATGACGTGCTTGGCATAACTAATAGTGGAATGCTATGCATAGTTTGCCATTTGTATCACAGACGCTGCTCAGGAACCATAAACACTTTTGGGCTCGTTTATCATGCAACGCAACTTTAGATTTCAAGTTTTGTTATATGATATCATTAACAGCCATAGGCTTAGTCATTTAGGACAATGGAGCATTTTCCTCCCACGAAATTTTGTCAAGATATGTACACGTGTGTGTATATAATATATATATATATATATATATATATATATATATATATATACTGTATATTGGGTATGTATATATATAATGTGTATGTATAATATATTATATATATAGATGTGTATGTATAATATTTATATATTATATATAGATGTGTATGTATATATATATATATATATATATATATATATATATATATATATATATATATGTGTGTGTGTGTGTGTGTGTGTATTAGCGATAAATAGCTGAAAGTCGATATCTCAAATTGACTGCAGGCCGGGAGGAAAAAGGATCAAGGAATGGTCCAAGCTCTTTAGTGTTTTTATTACACCTTTTATAAGACCTTGAAGTGGTACAATAAAACATGAAAGTGTTTGGTTCATTTTTCATTTCCCTTTTCTTGCTGGCCTGCTGTTATTAATAAACTTTCATTCAAAATCTAAATAAATTTACTATATCGTTGCCATTGTAACTCTCTAGGTGCTTGATTAGTTTAATGAACTGTTAGCTAGTCATGAAAATAGACGAAAACAGAAATATTGGACAATAGCATTATGTCGTACACATGATTTGCCTCGCCAATGTAATTAATAACAAGGTATGTTTAAAGTTTTAATTCAATTCAAAATTGACTCTGGCGATGACAGTTTGAGCCATCTTGAAAAGGGTAAGGAAAATGCTGCATCTCCACAAATTCAAAATCAATTAATTTCGGACTTACGTGAAAATATTAAAATGATCATAAACGGCCTAAAGAAGGTGTATGCCTTCGGTATGATGCAGCATTTCTTAACCTGGGGTGCTAGCAACCCCAGTGGGTACTGGGGAAGATCACATATGTGGCAGTTGTGAGTGGGTGGGAGTTAGCATCAATATTGAATTTTTAAATAGATCGCAAAAAGTTGTTGTTGGCCACCATATTGATTATAGGAGTGTGATATCTGGAGTACCTTAGGGTAGTGTTCTTGGCCCATTACCTTTCATACTATACACACATGACATGTGGTTTGCCCTAGAATAGAAGCTTGTTGCATATGCAGATGATGCTACTCTCTTTGCATCAATTATATCCGGAACGTAGACCTAGGGTTGATGAACTCCTTAATAGAGATCTAGCTAAAATTAGGGCATGTTGCAAATTATGGAGCATGAAGTTGAATCCTAACTACACTCAAAGTATGATTTTCAGTAGGTCGTGAATATTGGCTCCTCAACATCAGGATCTCAGCATTGATAATGTTTCTTTAACTGTATGACTTGCAATCTTAGGTCTGATTCCCGACAGCAAATTCATTTTTTGTGAGACACATTGTCTGTCTCTTCTAATTGCACAAAAATTTGGCTTGTTGAGAAAGTCTTGTAAGATTTTCGGTGATCAATCTATTCTGAAAGTTTTCATTCTACCTTGTTTCTCGTATTGATCTCCTGTCTGGTCTTCAAGTGCTGATTCTCATCTTAATTTGTTGGAGAGGAATTTATGGTCTATTATTTGTTTGTTTTTTCCTGATCTAGATATTAATCTCTGGTACCGTCGTTCAAATCGTTATACATGTTGCATAAGATTTTTCATAGTTCTGACCATTCTTTACAATAGATCTTCCGGGACAGGACCATCCTGTTCGTAATACTAAGTATGCCGTTAATTCTAATAGTCAGGCCTTCTCCATCTTGAGGCTCAATACTACACAGTACTGTAGAAGTTTTATTCTAGTTGTGACCAATTTGTGGAATGACATTCTTAATCTGGTAGTTGAATCTGTAAAATTTCAAAAGTTCAAATTTGCAGCAAATGTTTTTACGTTGAACAGGCTGACATGTCTCTTTTTTTTTAGTTTATATATGAACAATCTGTTCATGTTCTTTCCTCTGTTTTCTTATTGTCTTTGTCAATGGTATTGCCAAAATGACTGTTTTTGTTTTGGAGAAAGAACCAAATATATGATCAAGATGTACTATAGTTATCTTTACTTTACCATTGTAGTAACTAGGTCTTAACCAATGGTAGGGGGTGTTGGACTGCTTAGGGCCTGACCAGCATGGGTGCTAAGGTCGGAAAAAGGTTAAGAAACGCTGGTATAATGGCAGATGCAGGATCCAGTTAGGCAGATGATGACAGTGACGTTTCACGGAAGCAGCATCTATCACTTCACTGATAATTGATCTTCAGTCCTCGTTAATAAAACATTTTTACCCCACTCACTGACGTTAGCTGCACCATACCCTCAGAATGCTCCAGAAATAGAACGTATTTATAAAAATTGAGTGGGGGCTTCTCACAGCACCCTTCCCCCTCCCACTGCTCAGTTGAAAGCCTGAGTGGGGGCTTCTCACAGCACCCTTCCCCCTCCCACTGCTCAGTTGAAAGCCTGAGTGGGGGCTTCTCACAGCACCCTTCCCCCTCCAAGTGCTCAGTTGAAAGCCTGAGTGGGGGCTTCTCACAGCACCCTCCCCCCTCCAACTGCTCAGTTGAAAGCCTGAGTGGGGGCTTCTCACAGCACCCTCCCCCCTCCAACTGCTCAGTTGAAAGCCTGAGTGGGGGCTTCTCACAGCACCCTTCCCCCTCCAACTGCTCAGTTGAAAGCCTGAGTGGGGGCTTCTCACAGCACCCTTGCCCCTCCAAATGCTCAGTTGAAAGCCTGAGTGGGGGCTTCTCACAGCACCCTTGCCCCTCCAAATGCTCAGTTGAAAGCCTGAGTGGGGGCTTCTCACAGCACCCTCCCCCACCCCAACTGCTCAGTTGAAAGCCTCCCGCCCTAACCTTTCCTCCTCATTCAATTACGCTCTGTATTTGTCTTAGCTTGAGCTGGCAATCTTGATTACAGCAGGTGATTTGATGATGGTTGAGGCAAAGTTTGATGGTTGCTTAAACAGTTGGATGGTTTACGTGCCTGTTCGTCAGGTTAATATTGCCAGTAAATATATTGTCAAAGTCTCTCTCTCTCTCTCTCCACAGCACGTTTTTTATTCTAAGGGCTCGAATATCGTCCACAAATTAGGCTTATAAAAAGCTTATTATTATTATTACTAACCAAGCTACAACCCTAGCTGGAAAAGCTAGATGCTACAAGCCCAAGGGCTCCAATAGGGGAAAATAGCCCAGTGAGGAAAGGAAATAAGGAAATAAATAAATGATGAGAATTAATGAACAATATATCATAATAAAAACAGTAACAGCGTCAAAACAGGTATGTCCTATATAAACTATTAACAACGTCAAAAACAGATATGTCCCATATATAAACTATTAACAACGTCAAAAAC
Organism: Palaemon carinicauda; assembly: GCF_036898095.1. Lineage (NCBI taxonomy): Eukaryota > Metazoa > Arthropoda > Malacostraca > Decapoda > Palaemonidae > Palaemon > Palaemon carinicauda. The sequence goes on along the minus strand of NC_090768.1, from coordinate 32,451,041 downwards.
AGATATATCATATATAAACTATAAAAAGACTCGTGTCAGTCTGGTCAACATAAAAACATTTTCTCCTACTTTGAACTTCTGAAATTCTACTGATTCAACTACCCGATATATGTCTTGTCCGTTATCTTGTTTTAGAAATACAAACGGCGACGATAAAGTGAAATTACAAATCAAATAAACGAATGAGAAGCAAAATGACTGAAACCTTGATACACTGAACGAAAGGAGCGTTAACAACGTTACTGTGACACTTGACCACTGGACTCACTAATTAATTCAACATCGCGTCCTCGCTCTATAAGGGCTATTTTCCCTGTTATTATTATTATTATTAATTTCTTATCCAATTTTTCTATTTTCCGGATAATTCTCTTCTCTAGAGCGCTGCAATCAGCCAGCAGACTTGAAAAATTCATCAGTCATTCACCTGACTGATGAATTTTTCAAGTCTGCTGGCTGATTGCCGTGCTCTAGAGAAGAGAATTATCCGGAAAATAGAAAAATTGGATAAGAAAATAAACTCTGCCGATGAAGCCATTACTTTTAACTCAACCTGCCTAAAAGAGGGTCTCCTACCACGATATTATTATTATTATTATTATTATTATTATTATTATTATTATTATTATAATTACTTGTTAAGCTACAACCCTATTTGGAAAAGCAGGACGCTATAAGCCCAGGGGCTCCAACGGGGAAAGTAGCCCCGTGAGGAAAGGAAAGAAGGAAAGATAAAATATTTTAAGAGTAACATTAAAATAAATATTTTCTATTTAAACTATAAATACCTTAACAAAACAAGGTGAAGAGAAATTAGATAGAACAGTGTACCCGAGTGTACTCTCAAGCAAGAGAACTCTAACTCAGTGGAAGACCATGGTACAGAGGCTATGGCACTACCCAAGACTAGAGAACAATGGTTTGAATTTGGAGTGTCCTTCTCCTAGAAGCCCTATTGTAGCCCTTGGGCTTATAGCATACTGCTTTTCCAATTAGGATTGTAACTTACCAAGCAATAATAATAATAGTGCACCCCACGCGGTGTGCTGTAGGCATTATTTAGGGTCTTTGCTTGTGGCCACGTCATAGTATTAGGGTTTCTCCCCGTTGCCCTCTGTGACTGATTGGCCTCAAGGCCCCAGCACAGGGGTATATGCCCCAAATTCATCAATACTGATTGCATAGTGTCCTCTGCCCAAGTGTTAAGAACGTGGAACAATTTAACACGTAACTTTATATTCCAAGATTTGTTATATAATATCATTAACTGCCATAAGTTTAGCCAGTTAGGACAAGGGGGCAATTTCCTCCCAATAAATACTGTCAAGATATAAATATAATATAATATATATATGTATATATATATATATCTATATATATCTAATATATATATATACAGTATTATATATCTATATATATATATATATCTATATATATATATATATATATATATATATATATATATATATTTATATATATATATTTATATATATGTATATATATATATGTATATATATATACAGTATAAATATATATATATATATATATATATATATATATATATATATATATATATATGTATATATATACATATATATATATGTATATATATATATATAAATCTAATATATATATATATATAAATCTAACATATATATATATATATATATATATATATACACAGTATGTGTGTGAGTGTGTATGTATAATTGACCTACATTAATATACGTTATACAAGGTTCGTCCTTGTTAGTGTTAGTTTACGAATTTATGAAAGTTCCTGACTGGATTATTTTGAAAAAAAGGCGAATGCAACTTGGGTTGCATTGTGACAAAGTTACTTCGAGTTTGACAAAGTCGCAACGCGTATGCCATATTCACTTGTCTCTTAAATTTTTTTGAAAGTCATCATGCAGAAAAAGTTACAGTTTTTAACTTAAGAACTTGATTCAATTAATTTACATATTTAAATGTCTGAATCTCTTATTTTGGTAAATCCCAGAGATTCTATTTCCGCCCATATATATATATATATATATATATATATATATATATACTATATATATATATATATATACTATATATATATATACTATATATATATATATACTATATATATATATATATATATATATATTATATATAATATTGAAATATTAAATGTCAATTTTTCGGTGCTGAATGGTCTCCTCTCCCCAGGGCCTTATATGGCACATTTCCGTATATATAAATAAGTTTCGACAATGAATTAATGCTAGGTAACTGAATAGATAATCAGGCAATCAACTGAATTGATAATCAGTCGATCAACTGAATTGATAATCAGCCAATCAACTGAATTGATAATCAGTCAATCAACTGAATTGATAACCAGTCAATCAACTGAATAGATAATCAATCAATCAACTGAATAGATAATCAGGCAATCAACTGAATTGATAATCAGCCAATCAACTGAATTTGGCCTGCTTTTAGATAAGGGATTATATTAAGATTATTTTATCTATGCTAATGTGTATAAGCTTACTGCCCACCTAAGATTAGTATTCATATTAGTTGCACTTGTAATACGAATTTCTATATCAAATGTATACATAAGTCGCACAATATCTGTGGCAAATTTGTGATTCAAGTGTGTCATATGGAAAGTCTTCGAATAAGCCGAGTCAGTTGTTTAATTTTCACTATCACTGACCTTGGACGTGTTGACGGTCAGTTGGTTTATCAAGTCTTATTTTGGGTTGTTATAATCCCGCCTGCCAAGAATTAATTGAAAAAAAAAGCCGTAGTTTCGGTAATTTTTAGTCTCTTATTGAAAACTATTTTCTTTTACCTCTGTGCTATCTTTAGCATTTTACCTTAGGCCTCATGACTAACGCCTGGTTGACCAATTAAAAGACTTGTCTGGTTGGCCAATTAAAAGACTTGTCTGGTTAGCCAATTAAAAGACTTGTCTGGTTGGCCAATTAAAAGACTTGTTTGGTTGGCCAATCAAAAGACTTGTTTGGTTGGCCAATCAAAAGACTTGTCTGGTTGGCCAATCAAAAGACTTGTCTGGTTGGCCAATCAAAAGACTTGTCTGGTTGGCCAATCAAAAGACTTGTCTGGTTGGCCAATCAAAAGACTTGTCTGGTTGGCCAATTAAGACTTGTCTGGTTGGCCAATCAAAAGACGTGTCTGGTTGGCCAATTAAAAGACACGTCTGGTTGGCCAATTAAAAGACGTGTCTGGTTGGCCAATTAAAAGACGTGTCTGGTTGGCCAATTAAAAGACACGTCTGGTTGGCCAATTAAAAGACTTGTCTGGTTGTCCAATTAAAAGACTTGTCTGGTTGGCCAATTAAAAGACTTATAAGACTTGTCTGGTTGGCCAATTAAAAGACTTGTCTGGTTGGCCAATTAAAAGACTTGTCTGGTTGGCCAATTAAAAGACTTGTCTGGTTGGCCAATTAAAACCCCGAATAGCCTCGCAATATTCCGTTTTGATTTGATGACAAGTGATTAGATGATGCAGTTAAATACATATTTTCAAACAATGAATCTCTGTACTGTGATATGTCTGTATTAAACATTGCTCGCTTGACGTGAAGTTCATCAATCAAGTCTTGGCCTCAAATTAAAGCCTCTAGGCCAGTGGTTCCCAACCTGGGGGAAATTTCCCCCTGGGGGGAAATTTGAAGCTTCCAGGGGGGAAATAATTACACTACCTACTAGCTAAAACAAGCGGAAAATGTCCACATAGTACGTGCGGCAATTTGTTGTTAGCCATTCAATTGTGATATGATCATATCAGTTCTCACTGACATGATATTCAAGGGGAGAATTAGAATATCATGCCCATTTCTGAGGCAGGTGAGTGGGCATGAGGGCTAGGCGGGGCACGAAGGGGGAAATCTGGAGGGTTGAACTGGGTGCAGGGGGAAATGACTGAAAAAAGGTTGGGAACCACTGCTCTAGGCCCTAGGGAGTCTATCACATGCAATTTTGCAACCCTTATGGTCTGAATGATTATTGTATATGTGGATTTAGATGCCATGGTGAGGGCTATGCAAGCATATTAGATAATTTTTTATTTATAAAAACCATAAATTTTTCTAATTAGATTTTTCATTTTCATTATGGAGTGTTAAGACCTACAATACATATTTACTTCCTTGTACGATAATATATTTGCCCAAATATTCCATCATGTATATTTAGTAATTTTTTTCAACTTTTGTGACGATAGTTATTAAAGTTTCTGTTTATTTCTGTAGATGTGGGAACATGAATCTTACGCCATATACAATTATCATGATTTTTCGTATTAGCATTTATATCTTTCTTTATGCCACCCAAGAAACTCAACTTTGTGTTAGTTTTCTTGTTGAAAACTATGCGACGTAAACACACAGTATGCAACCGAGTCAAATTGTAACAGCAAATTATTTGCTAATGCTAAAAGTAAAAACGAACTCTTATGTTATTAGCATGTGAGGACAAGTGTAGCAACAATTTTTTGCACACAAACCCCAGTATTTGCTTTTATTGTGAAGATTTCGTTTGATCAGTCCAGTGCTAAAATCATAAGCCTTTGTCGGTGGTGTGTTGAGAAACTGGTGGACTTTCTCTATTGAACTCAATTGCCAAACAATTTTTCTTCTCTCAAAGGGTTAACTACTGCACTGTAATCGGTCAGTGGCTACTTTCCTCTTGGTAAGGGTAGAAGGGACTCTTTAGCTATAGGTAAGCAGCTCTTCTAAGAGAAGGACACTCCGAAATTAAACCATTGTTCTCTAATCTTGGGTAGTGCCATAACATCTGTACCATGGTCTTCCAGTGCCTTGGGTTAGAGTTCTCTTGCTTGAGGGTACAATCGGGCACACTGTTCTCTCTTGTTTTGTTAAAGTTTTCATAGTTTATATAGGAAATATTTATTTTAATATTGTTGCTGTTCTTAAAGCAATTATTTATTTCCTTGTTTCCTTTCCTCACTGGGCTGTTTTGCCTGTTGGAGCCCCTGGGCTTATAGCATCCTGCTTTTCCAACTAGTGTTGCAGTCCTCATTGTTAAGTTATCCTATGTAGTCTCATCTGCCATTACAATTTACAAACCTCCTTTCTTTTCTTCAATCTTTCTTTTAATTTCTTTTACCACTTTACTTTTTATTTTTTATTTTTCTATATTTTTATATATTCTTACTTGAATTTTAATATCATATAATTTTTCATATTTCTATAATACTTTTTCCCCCAGCATTCCCCATATGGTTCTCTTATTTGGTCTTCCACTATTTCATCAACTGATCGTTTATTATCTGATGTTATTATGAAATTGCATCACCTTTTTATACTCTTATTCTATTTTCAACTGGCCATATTCCCGTTCTTTACTTCTGTGTTCGTAACATGGGGCAGCACCTTCGCTCTTCATACCTTCAACTCGCTCGTTTGCACTCCAACTGGAGACAGTTACTTTTCATGGGAAAACTTCATTCGTCTTGAAACTCATGTTACTAATGACTGGGGACGAAGTTACTTTTCTTGGGAAAACTTCAATCGTCTTGAAACTCATGTTACTAATGACTGGAGACAAAGTTACTTTTCTTGGGAAAACTTCAATCGTCTTGAAACTCATGTTACTAATGACTGGAGACAAGTTACTTTTCTTGGGAAAACTTCAATCGTCTTGAAACTCGTGTTACTAATGACTGGAGACAAAGTTACTTTTCTTGGGAAAACTTCAATCGTCTTGAAACTCATGTTACTAATGACTGGAGACAAAGTTACTTTTCTTGGAAAAACTTCAATCGTCTTGAAACTCATGTTACTAATGACTGGAGACAAAGTTACTTTTCTTGGAAAAACTTCAATCGTCTTGAAACTCATGTTACTAATGACTGGAGACAAAGTTACTTTTCTTGGGAAAACTTCAATCGTCTTGAAACTCATGTTACTAATGACTGGAGACAAAGTTACTTTTCTTGGAAAAACTTCAATCGTCTTGAAACTCATGTTACTAATGACTGGAGACAAAGTTACTTTTCTTGGAAAAACTTCAATCGTCTTGAAACTCATGTTACTAATGACTGGAGACAAAGTTACTTTTCTTGGAAAAACTTCAATCGTCTTGAAACTCATGTTACTAATGACTGGAGACAAAGTTACTTTTCTTGGGAAAACTTCAATCGTCTTGAAACTCATGTTACTAATGACTGGAGACAAAGTTACTTTTCTTGGAAAAACTTCAATCGTCTTGAAACTCATGTTACTAATGACTGGAGACAAAGTTACTTTTCTTGGAAAAACTTCAATCGTCTTGAAACTCATGTTACTAATGACTGGAGACAAAGTTACTTTTCTTGGAAAAACTTCAATCGTCTTGAAACTCATGTTACTAATGACTGGAGACAAAGTTACTTTTCTTGGAAAAACTTCAATCGTCTTGAAACTCATGTTACTAATGACTGGAGACAAAGTTACTTTTCTTGGAAAAACTTCAATCGTCTTGAAACTCATGTTACTAATGACTGGAGACAAAGTTACTTTTCTTGGAAAAACTTCAATCGTCTTGAAACTCATGTTACTAATGACTGGAGACAAAGTTACTTTTCTTGGGAAAACTTCAATCGTCTTGAAACTCATGTTACTAATGACTGGATACAAAGTTACTTTTCTTGGAAAAACTTCAATCGTCTTGAAACTCATGTTACTAATGACTGGAGACAAAGTTACTTTTCTTGGAAAAACTTCAATCGTCTTGAAACTCATGTTACTAATGACTGGAGACAAAGTTACTTTTCTTGGAAAAACTTCAATCGTCTTGAAACTCATGTTACTAATGACTGGAGACAAAGTTACTTTTCTTGGAAAAACTTCAATCGTCTTGAAACTCATGTTACTAATGACTGGAGACAAAGTTACTTTTCTTGGAAAAACTTCAATCGTCTTGAAACTCATGTTACTAATGACTGGAGACAAAGTTACTTTTCTTGGAAAAACTTCAATCGTCTTGAAACTCATGTTACTAATGACTGGAGACAAAGTTACTTTTCTTGGGAAAACTTCAATCGTCTTGAAACTCATGTTACTAATGACTGGATACAAAGTTACTTTTCTTGGAAAAACTTCAATCGTCTTGAAACTCATGTTACTAATGACTGGAGACAAAGTTACTTTTCTTGGAAAAACTTCATTCGTCTTGAAACTCATGTTACTAATGACTGGAGACAAAGTTACTTTTCTTGGGAAAACTTCAATCGTCTTGAAACTCATGTTACTAATGACTGGATACAAAGTTACTTTTCTTGGAAAAACTTCAATCGTCTTGAAACTCATGTTACTAATGACTGGAGACAAAGTTACTTTTCTTGGAAAAACTTCAATCGTCTTGAAACTCATGTTACTAATGACTGGATACAAAGTTACTTTTCTTGGAAAAACTTCAATCGTCTTGAAACTCATGTTACTAATGACTGGAGACAAAGTTACTTTTCTTGGGAAAACTTCAATCGTCTTGAAACTCATGTTACTAATGACTGGATACAAAGTTACTTTTCTTGGAAAAACTTCAATCGTCTTGAAACTCATGTTACTAATGACTGGAGACAAAGTTACTTTTCTTGGAAAAACTTCAATCGTCTTGAAACTCATGTTACTAATGACTGGAGACAAAGTTACTTTTCTTGGGAAAACTTCAATCGTCTTGAAACTCATGTTACTAATGACTGGATACAAAGTTACTTTTCTTGGAAAAACTTCAATCGTCTTGAAACTCATGTTACTAATGACTGGAGACAAAGTTACTTTTCTTGGAAAAACTTCAATCGTCTTGAAACTCATGTTACTAATGACTGGATACAAAGTTACTTTTCTTGGAAAAACTTCAATCGTCTTGAAACTCATGTTACTAATGACTGGATACAAAGTTACTTTTCTTGGAAAAACTTCAATCGTCTTGAAACTCATGTTACTAATGACTGGATACAAAGTTACTTTTCTTGGAAAAACTTCAATCGTCTTGAAACTCATGTTACTAATGACTGGATACAAAGTTACTTTTCTTGGAAAAACTTCAATCGTCTTGAAACTCATGTTACTAATGACTGGAGACAAAGTTACTTTTCTTGGGAAAACTTCAATCGTCTTGAAACTCATGTTACTAATGACTGGATACAAAGTTACTTTTCTTGGAAAAACTTCAATCGTCTTGAAACTCATGTTACTAATGACTGGAGACAAAGTTACTTTTCTTGGAAAAACTTCAATCGTCTTGAAACTCATGTTACTAATGACTGGAGACAAAGTTACTTTTCTTGGGAAAACTTCAATCGTCTTGAAACTCATGTTACTAATGACTGGATACAAAGTTACTTTTCTTGGAAAAACTTCAATCGTCTTGAAACTCATGTTACTAATGACTGGAGACAAAGTTACTTTTCTTGGAAAAACTTCAATCGTCTTGAAACTCATGTTACTAATGACTGGAGACAAAGTTACTTTTCTTGGAAAAACTTCAATCGTCTTGAAACTCATGTTACTAATGACTGGAGACAAAGTTACTTTTCTTGGAAAAACTTCAATCGTCTTGAAACTCATGTTACTAATGACTGGAGACAAAGTTACTTTTCTTGGAAAAACTTCAATCGTCTTGAAACTCATGTTGCTAATGACTGGAGACAAAGTTACTTTTCTTGGAAAAACTTCAATCGTCTTGAAACTCATGTTACTAATGACTGGAGACAAAGTTACTTTTCTTGGAAAAACTTCAATCGTCTTGAAACTCATGTTGCTAATGACTGGGACAAAGTTACTTTTCTTGGAAAAACTTCAATCGTCTTGAAACTCATGTTACTAATGACTGGAGACAAAGTTACTTTTCTTGGAAAAACTTCAATCGTCTTGAAACTCATGTTACTAATGACTGGAGACAAAGTTACTTTTCTTGGAAAAACTTCAATCGTCTTGAAACTCATGTTACTAATGACTGGAGACAAAGTTACTTTTCTTGGAAAAACTTCAATCGTCTTGAAACTCATGTTACTAATGACTGGAGACAAAGTTACTTTTCTTGGGAAAACTTCAATCGTCTTGAAACTCTTGTTGCTAATGACTGGAGACAAAGTTACTTTTCTTGGAAAAACTTCAATCGTCTTGAAACTCGTGTTACTAATGACTGGAGACAAAGTTACTTTTCTTGGAAAAACTTCAATCGTCTTGAAACTCATGTTGCTAATGACTGGGGACAAAGTTATTTTTCTTGGGAAAACTTCAATCGTCTTGAAACTCGTGTTGCTAATGACTGGAGACAAAGTTATTTTTCTTGGGAAAACTTCAATGTCTTGAAACTCGTGTTGCTAATGACTGGGGACAAAGTTATTTTTCTTGGGAAAACTTCAATCGTCTTGAAACTCGTGTTGCTAATGACTGGAGACAAAGTTACTGTCTTGAAACTCGTGTTGCTAATGACTGGGGACAAAGTTATTTTTCTTGGGAAAACTTCAATCGTCTTGAAACTCGTGTTGCTAATGACTGGAGACAAAGTTACTGTCTTGAAACTCGTGTTGCTAATGACTGGGGACAAAGTTATTTTTCTTGGGAAAACTTCAATCGTCTTGAAACTCGTGTTGCTAATGACTGGGGACAAAGTTACTGTCTTGAAACTCGTGTTGCTAATGACTGGGGACAAAGTTATTTTTCTTGGGAAAACTTCAATCGTCTTGAAACTCGTGTTGCTAATGACTGGGGACAAAGTTACTGCCTTGAAACTCGTGTTGCTAATGACTGGGGACAAAGTTATTTTTCTTGGGAAAACTTCAATCGTCTTGAAACTCGTGTTGCTAATGACTGGGGACAAAGTTATTTTTCTTGAGAGAACTTCAATCGTCTTGAAACTCGTGTTGCTAATGACTGGGGACAAAGTTACTGTCTTGAAACTCGTGTTGCTAATGACTGGGGACAAAGTTATTTTTCTTGGGAAAACTTCAATCGTCTGGAAACTCGTGTTGCTAATGACTGGGGACAAAGTTATTTTTTTTGGGAGAACTTCAATCGTCTTGAAACTCGTGTTGCTAATGACTGGGGACAAAGTTACTGTCTTGAAACTCGTGTTGCTAATGACTGGGGACAAAGTTATTTTTCTTGTTAGAACTTCAATCGTCTTGAAACTCGTGTTGCTAATGACTGGGGACAAAGTTATTTTTCTTGAAAACTTCAATCGTCTGAAACTCGTGTTGCTAATGACTGGGGACAAAGTTATTTTTCTTGGGAAAACTTCAATCGTCTTGAAACTCGTGTTGCTAATGACTGGGGACAAAGTTACTGTCTTGAAACTCGTGTTGCTAATGACTGGGGACAAAGTTATTTTTCTTGGGAAAACTTCAATCGTCTTGAAACTCGTGTTGCTAATGACTGGGGACAAAGGTACTGTCTTGAAACTCGTGTTGCTAATGACTGGGGACAAAGTTATTTTTCTTGGGAGAACATCAATCGTCTTGAAACTCGTGTTGCTAATGACTGGGGACAAAGGTACTGTCTTGAAACTCGTGTTGCTAATGACTGGGGACAAAGTTATTTTTCTTGGGAAAACTTCAATCGTCTTGAAACTCGTGTTGCTAATGACTGGGGACAAAGGTACTGTCTTGAAACTCGTGTTGCTAATGACTGGGGACAAAGTTATTTTTCTTGGGAAAACTTCAATCGTCTTGAAACTCGTGTTGCTAATGACTGGGGACAAAGGTACTGTCTTGAAACTCGTGTTGCTAATGACTGGGGACAAAGTTATTTTTCTTGGGAAAACTTCAATCGTCTTGAAACTCGTGTTGCTAATGACTGGGGACAAAGGTACTGTCTTGAAACTCGTGTTGCTAATGACTGGGGACAAAGTTATTTTTCTTGGGAAAACTTCAATCGTCTTGAAACTCGTGTTGCTAATGACTGGGGACAAAGGTACTGTCTTGAAACTCGTGTTGCTAATGACTGGGGACAAAGTTATTTTTCTTGGGAAAACTTCAATCGTCTTGAAACTCGTGTTGCTAATGACTGGGGACAAAGGTACTGTCTTGAAACTCGTGTTGCTAATGACTGGGGACAAAGTTATTTTTCTTGGGAAAACTTCAATCGTCTTGAAACTCGTGTTGCTAATGACTGGGGACAAAGGTACTGTCTTGAAACTCGTGTTGCTAATGACTGGGGACAAAGTTATTTTTCTTGGGAAAACTTCAATCGTCTTGAAACTCGTGTTGCTAATGACTGGGGACAAAGTTATTTTTCTTGGGAAAACTTCAATCGTCTGAAACTCGTGTTGCTAATGACTGGGGACAAAGTTACTGTCTTGAAACTCGTGTTGCTAATGACTGGGGACAAAGTTATTTTTCTTGGGAAAACTTCAATCGTCTGAAACTCGTGTTGCTAATGACTGGGGACAAAGTTATTTTTCTTGGGAAAACTTCAATCGTCTTGAAACTCGTGTTGCTAATGACTGGGGACAAAGTTATTTTTCTTGGGAAAACTTCAATCGTCTTGAAACTCGTGTTGCTAATGACTGGGGACAAAGTTACTGTCTTGAAACTCGTGTTGCTAATGACTGGGGACAGTTATTTTTCTTGGGAAAACTTCAATCGTCTTGAAACTCGTGTTGCTAATGACTGGGGACAAAGTTATTTTTCTTGGGAAAACTTCAATCGTCTTGAAACTCGTGTTGCTAATGACTGGGGACAAAGTTATTTTTCTTGGGAAAACTTCAATCGTCTTGAAACTCGTGTTGCTAATGACTGGGGACAAAGTTATTTTTCTTGGGAAAACTTCAATCGTCTTGAAACTCGTGTTGCTAATGACTGGGGACAAAGTTACTGTCTTGAAACTCGTGTTGCTAATGACTGGGGACAAAGTTATTTTTCTTGGGAAAACTTCAATCGTCTGAAACTCGTGTTGCTAATGACTGGGGACAAAGTTATTTTTCTTGGGAAAACTTCAATCGTCTTGAAACTCGTGTTGCTAATGACTGGGGACAAAGTTATTTTTCTTGGGAAAACTTCAATCGTCTTGAAACTCGTGTTGCTAATGACTGGGGACAAAGTTACTGTCTTGAAACTCGTGTTGCTAATGACTGGGGACAAAGTTACAATCGTCTTGAAACTCGTGTTGCTAATGACTGGGGACAAAGTTACTGTCTTGAAACTCTTGTTGCTAATGACTGGGGACAAAGTTATTTTTCTTGGGAAAACTTCAATCGTCTTGAAACTCGTGTTGCTAATGACTGGGGACAAAGTTACTGTCTTGAAACTTGTGTTGCTAATGACTGGGGACAAAGTTATTTTTCTTGGGAAAACTTCAATCGTCTTGAAACTCGTGTTGCTAATGACTGGGGACAAAGTTACTGTCTTGAACCTCATGTTGCTAATGACTGGGGACAAAGTTATTTTTCTTGGGAAAACTTCAATCGTCTTGAAACTCGTGTTGCTAATGACTGGGGACAAAGTTATTTTTCTTGGGAAAACTTCAATCGTCTGGAAACTCGTGTTGCTAATGACTGGGGACAAAGTTATTTTTCTTGGGAAAACTTCAATCGTCTGGAAACTCGTGTTGCTAATGACTGGGGACAAAGTTATTTTTCTTGGGAAAACTTCAATCGTCTTGAAACTCATGTTGCTAATGACTGGGGACAAAGTTATTTTTCTTGGGAAAACTTCAATCGTCTTGAAACTCATGTTGCTAATGACTGGGGACAAAGTTATTTTTCTTGGGAAAACTTCAATCGTCTTGAAACTCGTGTTGCTAATGACTGGGGACAAAGTTACTTCTGTCTTGAAACTCGTGTTGCTAATGACTGGGGACAAAGTTATTTTTCTTGGGAAAACTTCAATCGTCTTGAAACTCGTGTTGCTAATGACTGGGGACAAAGTTATTTTTCTTGGGAAAACTTCAATCGTCTTGAAACTCGTGTTGCTAATGACTGGGGACAAAGTTACTGTCTTGAAACTCGTGTTGCTAATGACTGGGGACAAATTTACTGTCTTGAAACTCGTGTGACTAATGACTGGGGACAAAGTTACTGTCTTGAAACTCGTGTGACTAATGACTGGGGACAAAGTTACTGTCTTGAAACTCGTGTGACTAATGACTGGGGACAAAGTTACTGTCTTGAAACTCGTGTTACTAATGACTGGGGACAAAGTTACTGTCTTGAAACTCGTGTTGCTAATGACTGGGGACAAAGTTACTGTCTTGAAACTCGTGTTGACTAATGACTGGGGACAAAGTTACTGTCTTGAAACTCGTGTTACTAATGACTGGGGACAAAGTTACTGTCTTGAAACTCGTGTTGCTAATGACTGGGGACAAAGTTACTGTCTTGAAACTCGTGTTGACTAATGACTGGGGACAAAGTTACTGTCTTGAAACTCGTGTGACTAATGACTGGGGACAAAGTTACTGTCTTGAAACTCATGTTACTAATGACTGGGGACAAAGTTACTGTCTTGAAACTCGTGTGACTAATGACTGGGGACAAAGTTACTGTCTTGAAACTCATGTTACTAATGACTGGGGACAAAGTTACTGTCTTGAAACTCGTGTTGCTAATGACTGGGGACAAAGTTACTGTCTTGAAACTCGTGTGACTAATGACTGGGGACAAAGTTACTGTCTTGAAACTCATGTTACTAATGACTGGGGACAAAGTTACTGTCTTGAAACTCGTGTGACTAATGACTGGGGACAAAGTTACTGTCTTGAAACTCGTGTGACTAATGACTGGGGACAAAGTTACTGTCTTGAAACTCGTGTTGCTAATGACTGGGGACAAAGTTACTGTCTTGAAACTCGTGTGACTAATGACTGGGGACAAAGTTACTGTCTTGAAACTCGTGTTGTTAATGACTGGGGACAAAGTTACTGTCTTGAAACTCGTGTGACTAATGACTGGGGACAAAGTTACTGTCTTGAAACTCATGTTACTAATGACTGGGGACAAAGTTACTGTCTTGAAACTCGTGTTGCTAATGACTGGGGACAAAGTTACTGTCTTGAAACTCGTGTTGACTAATGACTGGGGACAAAGTTACTGTCTTGAAACTCATGTTACTAATGACTGGGGACAAAGTTACTGTCTTGAAACTCGTGTTGCTAATGACTGGGGACAAAGTTACTGTCTTGAAACTCGTGTTGACTAATGACTGGGGACAAAGTTACTGTCTTGAAACTCGTGTTACTAATGACTGGGGACAAAGTTACTGTCTTGAAACTCATGTTACTAATGACTGGGGACAAAGTTACTGTCTTGAAACTCGTGTTGCTAATGACTGGGGACAAAGTTACTGTCTTGAAACTCATGTTACTAATGACTGGGGACAAAGTTACTGTCTTGAAACTCGTGTTGCTAATGACTGGGGACAAAGTTACTTTTCTTGGGAAAACTTCAATCGTCTTGAAACTCGTGTTGCTAATGACTGGAGACAAAGTTACTTTTCTTGGGAAAACTTCAATCGTCTTGTCAATCGTCTTGAAACTCGTGTTGCTAATGACTGGAGACAAAGTTACTTTTCTTGGGAAAACTTCAATCGTCTTGAAACTCATGTTGCTAATGACTGGAGACAAAGTTATTTTTCTTGGGAAATACTTCAATCGGGAGACAAAGTTACTTTTCTTGGGAAAACTTCAATCGTCTTGTCAATCTTCTTGAAACTCGTGTTGCTAATGACTGGGGACAAAGTTACTTTTCTTGGGAAAACTTCAATCGTCTTGAAACTCGTGTTGCTAATGACTGGGGACAAAGTTACTTTTCTTGGGAAAACTTCAATCGTCTTGAAACTCGTGTTGCTAATGACTGGGGACAAAGTTACTTTTCTTGGGAAAACTTCAACCGTCTTGTCAATTGTCTTGAAACTCGTGTTGCTAATGACTGGGAGACAAAGTTACTTTTCTTGGGAAAACTTCAATCGTCTTGTCAATCGTCTTGAAACTCGTGTTGCTAATGACTGGGGACAAAGTTACTTTTCTTGGGAAAACTTCAATCGGGAGACAAAGTTACTTTTCTTGGAAAAACTTCAATCGTCTTGAAACTCGTGTTGCTAATGACTGGGGACAAAGTTACTTTTCTTGGGAAAACTTCAATCGTCTTGAAACTCGTGTTGCTAATGACTGGGGTCAAAGTTACTTTTCTTGGGAAAAAACTTCAATCGTCTTGAAACTCGTGTTGCTAATGACTGGGGACAAAGTTACTTTTCTTGGGAAAACTTCAATCGTCTTGAAACTGGTGTTGCTAATGACTGGGGACAAAGTTACTTTTCTTGGGAAAACTTCAATCGTCTTGAAACTCGTGTTGCTAATGACTGGGGACAAAGTTACTTTTCTTGGGAAAACTTCAATCGTCTTGAAACTGGTGTTGCTAATGACTGGGGACAAAGTTACTTTTCTTGGGGAAACTTCAATCGTCTTGAAACTCGTGTTGCTAATGACTGGGGACAAAGTTACTTTTCTTGGGAAACTTCAATCGTCTTGAAACTCGTGTTGCTAATGACTGGGGACAAAGTTACTTTTCTTGGGGAAACTTCAATCGTCTTGAAACTCGTGTTGCTAATGACTGGGGACAAAGTTACTTTTCTTGGGAAAACTTCAATCGTCTTGAAACTCGTGTTGCTAATGACTGGGGACAAAGTTACTTTTCTTGGGAAAACTTCAATCGTCTTGAAACTCGTGTTGCTAATGACTGGGGACAAAGTTACTTTTCTTGGGAAAACTTCAATCGTCGTGAAACTCGTGTTGCTAATGACTGGGGACAAAGTTACTTTTCTTGGGGAAACTTCAATCGTCGTGAAACTCGTGTTGCTAATGACTGGGGACAAAGTTACTTTTCTTGGGGAAACTTCAATCGTCGTGAAACTCGTGTTGCTAATGACTGGGGACAAAGTTACTTTTCTTGGGGAAACTTCAATCGTCGTGAAACTCGTGTTGCTAATGACTGGGGACAAAGTTACTTTTCTTGGGGAAACTTCAATCGTCGTGAAACTCGTGTTGCTAATGACTGGGGACAAAGTTACTTTTCTTGGGAAAACTTCAATCGTCGTGAAACTCGTGTTGCTAATGACTGGGGACAAAGTTACTTTTCTTGGGAAAACTTCAATCGTCTTGAAACTCGTGTTGCTAATGACTGGGGACAAAGTTACTTTTCTTGGGAAAACTTCAATCGTCTTGAAACTCGTGTTGCTAATGACTGGGGACAAAGTTACTTTTCTTGGGAAAACTTCAATCGTCTTGAAACTCGTGTTGCTAATGACTGGGGACAAAGTTACTTTTCTTGGGAAAACTTCAATCGTCTTGAAACTCGTGTTGCTAATGACTGGGGACAAAGTTACTTTTCTTGGGAAAACTTCAATCGTCTTGAAACTCGTGTTGCTAATGACTGGGGACAAAGTTACTTTTCTTGGGAAAACTTCAATCGTCTTGAAACTCGTGTTGCTAATGACTGGGGACAAAGTTACTTTTCTTGGGAAAACTTCAATCGTCTTGAAACTCGTGTTGCTAATGACTGGGGACAAAGTTACTTTTCTTGGGAAAACTTCAATCGTCTTGAAACTCGTGTTGCTAATGACTGGGGACAAAGTTACTTTTCTTGGGAAAACTTCAATCGTCGTGAAACTCGTGTTGCTAATGACTGGGGACAAAGTTACTTTTCTTGGGGAAACTTCAATCGTCGTGAAACTCGTGTTGCTAATGACTGGGGACAAAGTTACTTTTCTTGGGAAAACTTCAATCGTCGTGAAACTCGTGTTGCTAATGACTGGGGACAAAGTTACTTTTCTTGGGGAAACTTCAATCGTCGTGAAACTCGTGTTGCTAATGACTGGGGACAAAGTTACTTTTCTTGGGAAAACTTCAATCGTCGTGAAACTCGTGTTGCTAATGACTGGGGACAAAGTTACTTTTCTTGGGAAAACTTCAATCGTCGTGAAACTCGTGTTGCTAATGACTGGGGACAAAGTTACTTTTCTTGGGAAAACTTCAATCGTCTTGAAACTCGTGTTACTAATGACTGGGGACAAAGTTACTTTTCTTGGGAAAACTTCAATCGTCTTGAAACTCGTGTTGCTAATGACTGGGGACAAAGTTACTTTTCTTGGGAAAACTTCAATCGTCTTGAAACTCGTGTTACTAATGACTGGGGACAAAGTTACTTTTCTTGGGAAAACTTCAATCGTCTTGAAACTCGTGTTGCTAATGACTGGGGACAAAGTTACTTTTCTTGGGAAAACTTCAATCGTCTTGAAACTCGTGTTGCTAATGACTGGGGACAAAGTTACTTTTCTTGGGAAAACTTCAATCGTCTTGAAACTCGTGTTGCTAATGACTGGGGACAAAGTTACTTTTCTTGGGAAAACTTCAATCGTCTTGAAACTCGTGTTGCTAATGACTGGGGACAAAGTTACTTTTCTTGGGAAAACTTCAATCGTCTTGAAACTCGTGTTGCTAATGACTGGGGACAAAGTTACTTTTCTTGGGAAAACTTCAATCGTCTTGAAACTCGTGTTGGTAATGACTGGGGACAAAGTTACTTTTCTTGGGAAAACTTCAATCGTCTTGAAACTCGTGTTGGTAATGACTGGGGACAAAGTTACTTTTCTTGGGAAAACTTCAATCGTCTTGAAACTCGTGTTGGTAATGACTGGGGACAAAGTTACTTTTCTTGGGAAAACTTCAATCGTCTTGAAACTCGTGTTGGTAATGACTGGGGACAAAGTTACTTTTCTTGGGAAAACTTCAATCGTCTTGAAACTCGTGTTGGTAATGACTGGGGACAAAGTTACTTTTCTTGGGAAAACTTCAATCGTCTTGAAACTCGTGTTGGTAATGACTGGGGACAAAGTTACTTTTCTTGGGAAAACTTCAATCGTCTTGAAACTCGTGTTGCTAATGACTGAAGACAAAGTTACTTTTCTTGGGAAAACTTCAATCGTCTTGAAACTCATGTTGCTAATGACTGGAGACAGTTATTTTTCTTGGGAAATACTTCAATCGGGAGACAAAGTTACTTTTCTTGGGAAAACTTCAATCGTCTTGTCAATCTTCTTGAAACTCGTGTGACTAATGACTGGGGACAAAGTTACTGTCTTGAAACTCGTGTGACTAATGACTGGGGACAAAGTTACTGTCTTGAAACTCGTGTGACTAATGACTGGGGACAAAGTTACTGTCTTGAAACTCATGTTACTAATGACTGGGGACAAAGTTACTGTCTTGAAACTCGTGTTGCTAATGACTGGGGACAAAGTTACTGTCTTGAAACTCGTGTGACTAATGACTGGGGACAAAGTTACTGTCTTGAAACTCATGTTACTAATGACTGGGGACAAAGTTACTGTCTTGAAACTCGTGTTGCTAATGACTGGGGACAAAGTTACTGTCTTGAAACTCGTGTGACTAATGACTGGGGACAAAGTTACTGTCTTGAAACTCATGTTACTAATGACTGGAGACAAAGTTATTTTTCTTGGGAAAACTTCAATCGGGAGACAGTTACTTTTCTTGGGAAAACTTCAATCGTCTTGTCATTCTTGAAACTCGTGTTGCTAATGACTGGGGACAAAGTTACTTTTCTTGAAAACTTCAATCTCTTGAAACTCTGTTGCTAATGACTGGGGACAAAGTTACTTTTCTTGGGAAAACTTCAATCGTCTTGAAACTCGTGTTGCTAATGACTGGGGACAAAGTTACTTTTCTTGGGAAAACTTGTCAATCGTCTTGAAACTCGTGTTGCTAATGACTGGGGACAAAGTTACTTTTCTTGGGAAAACTTCAATCGTCTTGTCAATCGTCTTGAAACTCGTGTTGCTAATGACTGGGGACAAAGTTACTTTTCTTGGGAAAACTTCAATCGGGAGACAAAGTTACTTTTCTTGGGAAAACTTCAATCGTCTTGAAACTCGTGTTGCTAATGACTGGGGACAAAGTTACTTTTCTTGGGAAAACTTCAATCGTCTTGAAACTCGTGTTGCTAATGACTGGGGACAAAGTTACTTTTCTTGGGAAAACTTCAATCGTCTTGAAACTCGTGTTGCTAATGACTGGGGACAAAGTTACTTTTCTTGGGAAAACTTCAATCGTCTTGAAACTCGTGTTGCTAATGACTGGGGACAAAGTTACTTTTCTTGGGAAAACTTCAATCGTCTTGAAACTCGTGTTGCTAATGACTGGGGACAAGTTACTTTTCTTGGGAAAACTTCAATCGTCTTGAAACTCGTGTTGCTAATGACTGGGGACAAGTTACTTTTCTTGGGAAAACTTCAATCGTCTTGAAACTCGTGTTGCTAATGACTGGGGACAAGTTACTTTTCTTGGGAAAACTTCAATCGTCTTGAAACTCGTGTTGCTAATGACTGGGGACAAGTTACTTTTCTTGGGAAAACTTCAATCGTCTTGAAACTCGTGTTGCTAATGACTGGGGACAAGTTACTTTTCTTGGGAAAACTTCAATCGTCTTGAAACTCGTGTTGCTAATGACTGGGGACAAGTTACTTTTCTTGGGAAAACTTCAATCGTCTTGAAACTGGTGTTGCTAATGACTGGGGACCAAGTTACTTTTCTTGGGAAAACTTCAATCGTCGTGAAACTGGTGTTGCTAATGACTGGGGACCAAGTTACTTTTCTTGGGAAAACTTCAATCGTCGTGAAACTGGTGTTGCTAATGACTGGGGACCAAGTTACTTTTCTTGGGAAAACTTCAATCGTCGTGAAACTGGTGTTGCTAATGACTGGGGACCAAGTTACTTTTCTTGGGAAAACTTCAATCGTCGTGAAACTGGTGTTGCTAATGACTGGGGACCAAGTTACTTTTCTTGGGAAAACTTCAATCGTCGTGAAACTGGTGTTGCTAATGACTGGGGACCAAGTTACTTTTCTTGGGAAAACTTCAATCGTCGTGAAACTGGTGTTGCTAATGACTGGGGACCAAGTTACTTTTCTTGGGAAAACTTCAATCGTCGTGAAACTGGTGTTGCTAATGACTGGGGACCAAGTTACTTTTCTTGGGAAAACTTCAATCGTCGTGAAACTGGTGTTGCTAATGACTGGGGACCAAGTTACTTTTCTTGGGAAAACTTCAATCGTCGTGAAACTGGTGTTGCTAATGACTGGGGACCAAGTTACTTTTCTTGGGAAAACTTCAATCGTCGTGAAACTGGTGTTGCTAATGACTGGGGACCAAGTTACTTTTCTTGGGAAAACTTCAATCGTCGTGAAACTGGTGTTGCTAATGACTGGGGACCAAGTTACTTTTCTTGGGAAAACTTCAATCGTCGTGAAACTGGTGTTGCTAATGACTGGGGACCAAGTTACTTTTCTTGGGAAAACTTCAATCGTCGTGAAACTGGTGTTGCTAATGACTGGGGACCAAGTTACTTTTCTTGGGAAAACTTCAATCGTCGTGAAACTGGTGTTGCTAATGACTGGGGACCAAGTTACTTTTCTTGGGAAAACTTCAACCGCCGTGAAACTCGTGTTGCTAATGACTGGGGACCAAGTTACTTTTCTTGGGGAAACTTCAACCGCCGTGAAACTCGTGTTGCTAATGACTGGGGACCAAGTTACTTTTCTTGGGGAAACTTCAACCGCCGTGAAACTCGTGTTGCTAATGACTGGGGACCAAGTTACTTTTCTTGGGGAAACTTCAACCGCCGTGAAACTCGTGTTGCTAATGACTGGGGACCAAGTTACTTTTCTTGGGGAAACTTCAACCGCCGTGAAACTCGTGTTGCTAATGACTGGGGACCAAGTTACTTTTCTTGGGGAAACTTCAACCGCCGTGAAACTCGTGTTGCTAATGACTGGGGACCAAGTTACTTTTCTTGGGGAAACTTCAACCGCCGTGAAACTCGTGTTGCTAATGACTGGGGACCAAGTTACTTTTCTTGGGGAAACTTCAACCGCCGTGAAACTCGTGTTGCTAATGACTGGGGACCAAGTTACTTTTCTTGGGGAAACTTCAACCGCCGTGAAACTCGTGTTGCTAATGACTGGGGACCAAGTTACTTTTCTTGGGGAAACTTCAACCGCCGTGAAACTCGTGTTGCTAATGACTGGGGACCAAGTTACTTTTCTTGGGGAAACTTCAACCGCCGTGAAACTCGTGTTGCTAATGACTGGGGACCAAGTTACTTTTCTTGGGGAAACTTCAACCGCCGTGAAACTCGTGTTGCTAATGACTGGGGACCAAGTTACTTTTCTTGGGGAAACTTCAACCGCCGTGAAACTCGTGTTGCTAATGACTGGGGACCAAGTTACTTTTCTTGGGGAAACTTCAACCGCCGTGAAACTCGTGTTGCTAATGACTGGGGACCAAGTTACTTTTCTTGGGGAAACTTCAACCGCCGTGAAACTCGTGTTGCTAATGACTGGGGACCAAGTTACTTTTCTTGGGGAAACTTCAACCGCCGTGAAACTCGTGTTGCTAATGACTGGGGACCAAGTTACTTTTCTTGGGGAAACTTCAACCGCCGTGAAACTCGTGTTGCTAATGACTGGGGACCAAGTTACTTTTCTTGGGGAAACTTCAACCGCCGTGAAACTCGTGTTGCTAATGACTGGGGACCAAGTTACTTTTCTTGGGGAAACTTCAACCGCCGTGAAACTCGTGTTGCTAATGACTGGGGACCAAGTTACTTTTCTTGGGGAAACTTCAACCGCCGTGAAACTCGTGTTGCTAATGACTGGGGACCAAGTTACTTTTCTTGGGGAAACTTCAACCGCCGTGAAACTCGTGTTGCTAATGACTGGGGACCAAGTTACTTTTCTTGGGGAAACTTCAACCGCCGTGAAACTCGTGTTGCTAATGACTGGGGACCAAGTTACTTTTCTTGGGGAAACTTCAACCGCCGTGAAACTCGTGTTGCTAATGACTGGGGACCAAGTTACTTTTCTTGGGGAAACTTCAACCGCCGTGAAACTCGTGTTGCTAATGACTGGGGACCAAGTTACTTTTCTTGGGGAAACTTCAACCGCCGTGAAACTCGTGTTGCTAATGACTGGGGACCAAGTTACTTTTCTTGGGGAAACTTCAACCGCCGTGAAACTCGTGTTGCTAATGACTGGGGACCAAGTTACTTTTCTTGGGGAAACTTCAACCGCCGTGAAACTCGTGTTGCTAATGACTGGGGACCAAGTTACTTTTCTTGGGGAAACTTCAACCGCCGTGAAACTCGTGTTGCTAATGACTGGGGACCAAGTTACTTTTCTTGGGGAAACTTCAACCGTCGTGAAACTCGTGTTGCTAATGACTGGGGACCAAGTTACTTTTCTTGGGGAAACTTCAACCGTCGTGAAACTCGTGTTGCTAATGACTGGGGACCAAGTTACTTTTCTTGGGGAAACTTCAACCGTCGTGAAACTCGTGTTGCTAATGACTGGGGACCAAGTTACTTTTCTTGGGGAAACTTCAACCGTCTTGAAACTCGTGTTGCTAATGACTGGGGACAAAGTTACTTTTCTTGGGGAAACTTCAACCGTCTTGAAACTCGTGTTGCTAATGACTGGGGACAAAGTTACTTTTCTTGGGAAAACTTCAATCGTCTTGAAACTCGTGTTGCTAATGACTGGGGACAAAGTTACTTTTCTTGGGAAACTTCAATCGTCTTGAAACTCGTGTTGCTAATGACTGGGGACAAAGTTACTTTTCTTGGGAAAACTTCAATCGTCTTGAAACTCGTGTTGCTAATGACTGGGGACAAAGTTACTTTTCTTGGGAAAACTTCAATCGTCTTGAAACTCGTGTTACTAATGACTGGGGACAAAGTTACTTTTCTTGGGAAAACTTCAATCGTCTTGAAACTCGTGTTACTAATGACTGGGGACAAAGTTACTTTTCTTGGGAAAAACTTCAATCGTCTTGAAACTCGTGTTACTAATGACTGGGACAAAGTTACTTTTCTTGGGAAAAACTTCAATCGTCTTGAAACTCGTGTTACTAATGACTGGAGACAAAGTTACTTTTCTTGGGAAAAACTTCAATCGTCTTGAAACTCGTGTTACTAATGACTGGAGACAAAGTTACTTTTCTTGGAAAAACTTCAATCGTCTTGAAACTCGTGTTACTAATGACTGGAGACAAAGTTACTTTTCTTGGAAAAACTTCAATCGTCTTGAAACTCGTGTTACTAATGACTGGAGACAAAGTTACTTTTCTTGGAAAAACTTCAATCGTCTTGAAACTCGTGTTACTAATGACTGGAGACAAAGTTACTTTTCTTGGAAAAACTTCAATCGTCTTGAAACTCGTGTTACTAATGACTGGAGACAAAGTTACTTTTCTTGGAAAAACTTCAATCGTCTTGAAACTCGTGTTACTAATGACTGGAGACAAAGTTACTTTTCTTGGAAAAACTTCAATCGTCTTGAAACTCGTGTTACTAATGACTGGAGACAAAGTTACTTTTCTTGGAAAAACTTCAATCGTCTTGAAACTCGTGTTACTAATGACTGGAGACAAAGTTACTTTTCTTGGAAAAACTTCAATCGTCTTGAAACTCGTGTTACTAATGACTGGAGACAAAGTTACTTTTCTTGGAAAAACTTCAATCGTCTTGAAACTCGTGTTACTAATGACTGGAGACAAAGTTACTTTTCTTGGAAAAACTTCAATCGTCTTGAAACTCGTGTTACTAATGACTGGAGACAAAGTTACTTTTCTTGGGAAACTTCAATCGTCTTGAAACTCGTGTTACTAATGACTGGAGACAAAGTTACTTTTCTTGGGAAACTTCAATCGTCTTGAAACTCGTGTTACTAATGACTGGAGACAAAGTTACTTTTCTTGGAAACTTCAATCGTCTTGAAACTCGTGTTACTAATGACTGGAGACAAAGTTACTTTTCTTGGGAAAGCTTCAATCGTCTTGAGACTCGTGTTACTAATGACTGGAGACAAAGTTACTTTTCTTGGAAAAACTTCAATCGTCTTGAGACTCGTGTTACTAATGACTGGAGACAAAGTTACTTTTCTTGGAAACTTCAATCGTCTTGAGACTCGTGTTACTAATGACTGGAGACAAAGTTACTTTTCTTGGAAAAACTTCAATCGTCTTGAGACTCGTGTTACTAATGACTGGAGACAAAGTTACTTTTCTTGGAAAAACTTCAATCGTCTTGAGACTCGTGTTACTAATGACTGGAGACAAAGTTACTTTTCTTGGAAAAACTTCAATCGTCTTGAGACTCGTGTTACTAATGACTGGAGACAAAGTTACTTTTCTTGGAAAAACTTCAATCGTCTTGAGACTCGTGTTACTAATGACTGGAGACAAAGTTACTTTTCTTGGAAAAACTTCAATCGTCTTGAGACTCGTGTTACTAATGACTGGAGACAAAGTTACTTTTCTTGGAAAAACTTCAATCGTCTTGAGACTCGTGTTACTAATGACTGGAGACAAAGTTACTTTTCTTGGAAAAACTTCAATCGTCTTGAGACTCGTGTTACTAATGACTGGAGACAAAGTTACTTTTCTTGGAAAAACTTCAATCGTCTTGAGACTCGTGTTACTAATGACTGGAGACAAAGTTACTTTTCTTGGAAAAACTTCAATCGTCTTGAGACTCGTGTTACTAATGACTGGAGACAAAGTTACTTTTCTTGGAAAAACTTCAATCGTCTTGAGACTCGTGTTACTAATGACTGGAGACAAAGTTACTTTTCTTGGAAAAACTTCAATCGTCTTGAGACTCGTGTTACTAATGACTGGGACAAAGTTACTTTTCTTGGAAAAACTTCAATCGTCTTGAGACTCGTGTTACTAATGACTGGGGACAAAGTTACTTTTCTTGGAAAAACTTCAATCGTCTTGAGACTCGTGTTACTAATGACTGGAGACAAAGTTACTTTTCTTGGAAAAACTTCAATCGTCTTGAGACTCGTGTTACTAATGACTGGGGACAAAGTTACTTTTCTTGGAAAAACTTCAATCGTCTTGAGACTCGTGTTACTAATGACTGGAGACAAAGTTACTTTTCTTGGAAAAACTTCAATCGTCTTGAGACTCGTGTTACTAATGACTGGGGACAAAGTTACTTTTCTTGGAAAACTTCAATCGTCTTGAAACTCGTGTTACTAATGACTGGGGACAAAGTTACTTTTCTTGGAAAAACTTCAATCGTCTTGAAACTCGTGTTACTAATGACTGGAGACAAAGTTACTTTTCTTGGAAAAACTTCAATCGTCTTGAAACTCGTGTTACTAATGACTGGAGACAAAGTTACTTTTCTTGGAAAACTTCAATCGTCTTGAAACTCGTGTTACTAATGACTGGAGACAAAGTTACTTTTCTTGGAAAAGCTTCAATCGTCTTGAAACTCGTGTTACTAATGACTGGAGACAAAGTTACTTTTCTTGGAAAAGCTTCAATCGTCTTGAAACTCGTGTTACTAATGACTGGAGACAAAGTTACTTTTCTTGGAAAAGCTTCAATCGTCTTGAAACTCATGTTACTAATGACTGGAGACAAAGTTACTTTTCTTGGAAAGCTTCAATCGTCTTGAAACTCATGTTACTAATGACTGGAGACAAAGTTACTTTTCTTGGAAAGCTTCAATCGTCTTGAAACTCATGTTACTAATGACTGGAGACAAAGTTACTTTTCTTGGGAAAGCTTCAATCGTCTTGAAACTCATGTTACTAATGACTGGAGACAAAGTTACTTTTCTTGGGAAAGCTTCAATCGTCTTGAAACTCATGTTACTAATGACTGGAGACAAAGTTACTTTTCTTGGGAAAGCTTCAATCGTCTTGAAACTCATGTTACTAATGACTGGAGACAAAGTTACTTTTCTTGGGAAAACTTCAATCGTCTTGAAACTCATGTTACTAATGACTGGAGACAAAGTTACTTTTCTTGGGAAAGCTTCAATCGTCTTGAAACTCATGTTACTAATGACTGGAGACAAAGTTACTTTTCTTGGGAAAACTTCAATCGTCTTGAAACTCATGTTACTAATGACTGGAGACAAAGTTACTTTTCTTGGGAAAACTTCAATCGTCTTGAAACTCATGTTACTAATGACTGGAGACAAAGTTACTTTTCTTGGGAAAACTTCAATCGTCTTGAAACTCGTGTTACTAATGACTGGAGACAAAGTTACTTTTCTTGGGAAAACTTCAATCGTCTTGAAACTCATGTTACTAATGACTGGAGACAAAGTTACTTTTCTTGGGAAAACTTCAATCGTCTTGAAACTCGTGTTACTAATGACTGGAGACAAAGTTACTTTTCTTGGGAAAACTTCAATCGTCTTGAAACTCATGTTACTAATGACTGGAGACAAAGTTACTTTTCTTGGGAAAACTTCAATCGTCTTGAAACTCGTGTTACTAATGACTGGGGACAAAGTTACTTTTCTTGGAAAAACTTCAATCGTCTTGAAACTCGTGTTACTAATGACTGGGGACAAAGTTACTTTTCTTGGAAAAACTTCAATCGTCTTGAAACTCGTGTTACTAATGACTGGGGACAAAGTTACTTTTCTTGGAAAAACTTCAATCGTCTTGAAACTCGTGTTACTAATGACTGGAGACAAAGTTACTTTTCTTGGGAAAAACTTCAATCGTCTTGAAACTCGTGTTACTAATGACTGGAGACAAAGTTACTTTTCTTGGGAAAAACTTCAATCGTCTTGAAACTCGTGTTACTAATGACTGGAGACAAAGTTACTTTTCTTGGAAAAACTTCAATCGTCTTGAAACTCGTGTTACTAATGACTGGAGACAAAGTTACTTTTCTTGGAAAAACTTCAATCGTCTTGAAACTCGTGTTACTAATGACTGGAGACAAAGTTACTTTTCTTGGAAAAACTTCAATCGTCTTGAAACTCGTGTTACTAATGACTGGAGACAAAGTTACTTTTCTTGGAAAAACTTCAATCGTCTTGAAACTCGTGTTACTAATGACTGGAGACAAAGTTACTTTTCTTGGAAAAACTTCAATCGTCTTGAAACTCGTGTTACTAATGACTGGAGACAAAGTTACTTTTCTTGGAAAACTTCAATCGTCTTGAAACTCGTGTTACTAATGACTGGAGACAAAGTTACTTTTCTTGGAAAACTTCAATCGTCTTGAAACTCGTGTTACTAATGACTGGAGACAAAGTTACTTTTCTTGGAAAACTTCAATCGTCTTGAAACTCGTGTTACTAATGACTGGAGACAAAGTTACTTTTCTTGGAAAAACTTCAATCGTCTTGAAACTCGTGTTACTAATGACTGGAGACAAAGTTACTTTTCTTGGAAAAACTTCAATCGTCTTGAAACTCGTGTTACTAATGACTGGAGACAAAGTTACTTTTCTTGGGAAACTTCAATCGTCTTGAAACTCGTGTTACTAATGACTGGAGACAAAGTTACTTTTCTTGGGAAACTTCAATCGTCTTGAAACTCGTGTTACTAATGACTGGAGACAAAGTTACTTTTCTTGGGAAAGCTTCAATCGTCTTGAGACTCGTGTTACTAATGACTGGAGACAAAGTTACTTTTCTTGGGAAAGCTTCAATCGTCTTGAAACTCGTGTTACTAATGACTGGAGACAAAGTTACTTTTCTTGGGAAAGCTTCAATCGTCTTGAGACTCGTGTTACTAATGACTGGAGACAAAGTTACTTTTCTTGGGAAAGCTTCAATCGTCTTGAGACTCGTGTTACTAATGACTGGAGACAAAGTTACTTTTCTTGGAAAAACTTCAATCGTCTTGAGACTCGTGTTACTAATGACTGGAGACAAAGTTACTTTTCTTGGGAAAGCTTCAATCGTCTTGAGACTCGTGTTACTAATGACTGGAGACAAAGTTACTTTTCTTGGAAAAACTTCAATCGTCTTGAGACTCGTGTTACTAATGACTGGAGACAAAGTTACTTTTCTTGGAAAAACTTCAATCGTCTTGAGACTCGTGTTACTAATGACTGGAGACAAAGTTACTTTTCTTGGAAAAACTTCAATCGTCTTGAGACTCGTGTTACTAATGACTGGAGACAAAGTTACTTTTCTTGGAAAAACTTCAATCGTCTTGAGACTCGTGTTACTAATGACTGGAGACAAAGTTACTTTTCTTGGAAAAACTTCAATCGTCTTGAGACTCGTGTTACTAATGACTGGGACAAAGTTACTTTTCTTGGAAAAACTTCAATCGTCTTGAGACTCGTGTTACTAATGACTGGAGACAAAGTTACTTTTCTTGGAAAAACTTCAATCGTCTTGAGACTCGTGTTACTAATGACTGGAGACAAAGTTACTTTTCTTGGAAAAACTTCAATCGTCTTGAGACTCGTGTTACTAATGACTGGAGACAAAGTTACTTTTCTTGGAAAAACTTCAATCGTCTTGAGACTCGTGTTACTAATGACTGGGGACAAAGTTACTTTTCTTGGAAAAACTTCAATCGTCTTGAGACTCGTGTTACTAATGACTGGGGACAAAGTTACTTTTCTTGGAAAAACTTCAATCGTCTTGAGACTCGTGTTACTAATGACTGGGGACAAAGTTACTTTTCTTGGAAAAACTTCAATCGTCTTGAGACTCGTGTTACTAATGACTGGGGACAAAGTTACTTTTCTTGGAAAAACTTCAATCGTCTTGAACTCGTGTTACTAATGACTGGGGACAAAGTTACTTTTCTTGGAAAAACTTCAATCGTCTTGAAACTCGTGTTACTAATGACTGGGGACAAAGTTACTTTTCTTGGAAAACTTCAATCGTCTTGAAACTCGTGTTACTAATGACTGGAGACAAAGTTACTTTTCTTGGAAAAACTTCAATCGTCTTGAAACTCGTGTTACTAATGACTGGAACAAAGTTACTTTTCTTGGAAAAACTTCAATCGTCTTGAAACTCGTGTTACTAATGACTGGAGACAAAGTTACTTTTCTTGGAAAAGCTTCAATCGTCTTGAAACTCGTGTT
Source organism: Palaemon carinicauda (assembly GCF_036898095.1). Classification (NCBI taxonomy): domain Eukaryota; kingdom Metazoa; phylum Arthropoda; class Malacostraca; order Decapoda; family Palaemonidae; genus Palaemon; species Palaemon carinicauda. The sequence continues at coordinate 32,422,146 of NC_090768.1, read as the reverse complement.
ACTAATGACTGGAGACAAAGTTACTTTTCTTGGAAAAGCTTCAATCGTCTTGAGACTCATGTTACTAATGACTGGAGACAAAGTTACTTTTCTTGGGAAAGCTTCAATCGTCTTGAGACTCATGTTACTAATGACTGGAGACAAAGTTACTTTTCTTGGGAAAGCTTCAATCGTCTTGAGACTCATGTTACTAATGACTGGAGACAAAGTTACTTTTCTTGGGAAAGCTTCAATCGTCTTGAGACTCATGTTACTAATGACTGGAGACAAAGTTACTTTTCTTGGAAAGCTTCAATCGTCTTGAAACTCATGTTACTAATGACTGGAGACAAAGTTACTTTTCTTGGGAAAGCTTCAATCGTCTTGAGACTCATGTTACTAATGACTGGAGACAAAGTTACTTTTCTTGGGAAAGCTTCAATCGTCTTGAGACTCATGTTACTAATGACTGGAGACAAAGTTACTTTTCTTGGGAAAGCTTCAATCGTCTTGAGACTCATGTTACTAATGACTGGAGACAAAGTTACTTTTCTTGGGAAAGCTTCAATCGTCTTGAGACTCATGTTACTAATGACTGGAGACAAAGTTACTTTTCTTGGGAAAGCTTCAATCGTCTTGAGACTCATGTTACTAATGACTGGAGACAAAGTTACTTTTCTTGGGAAAGCTTCAATCGTCTTGAGACTCATGTTACTAATGACTGGAGACAAAGTTACTTTTCTTGGGAAAGCTTCAATCGTCTTGAGACTCATGTTACTAATGACTGGAGACAAAGTTACTTTTCTTGGGAAAGCTTCAATCGTCTTGAGACTCATGTTACTAATGACTGGAGACAAAGTTACTTTTCTTGGGAAAGCTTCAATCGTCTTGAGACTCATGTTACTAATGACTGGAGACAAAGTTACTTTTCTTGGGAAAGCTTCAATCGTCTTGAGACTCATGTTACTAATGACTGGAGACAAAGTTACTTTTCTTGGGAAAGCTTCAATCGTCTTGAAACTCATGTTACTAATGACTGGAGACAAAGTTACTTTTCTTGGGAAAGCTTCAATCGTCTTGAGACTCATGTTACTAATGACTGGAGACAAAGTTACTTTTCTTGGGAAAGCTTCAATCGTCTTGAAACTCATGTTACTAATGACTGGAGACAAAGTTACTTTTCTTGGGAAAGCTTCAATCGTCTTGAGACTCATGTTACTAATGACTGGAGACAAAGTTACTTTTCTTGGGAAAGCTTCAATCGTCTTGAGACTCATGTTACTAATGACTGGAGACAAAGTTACTTTTCTTGGGAAAGCTTCAATCGTCTTGAGACTCATGTTACTAATGACTGGAGACAAAGTTACTTTTCTTGGGAAAGCTTCAATCGTCTTGAGACTCATGTTACTAATGACTGGAGACAAAGTTACTTTTCTTGGGAAAGCTTCAATCGTCTTGAAACTCATGTTACTAATGACTGGAGACAAAGTTACTTTTCTTGGGAAAGCTTCAATCGTCTTGAGACTCATGTTACTAATGACTGGAGACAAAGTTACTTTTCTTGGGAAAGCTTCAATCGTCTTGAAACTCATGTTACTAATGACTGGAGACAAAGTTACTTTTCTTGGGAAAGCTTCAATCGTCTTGAGACTCATGTTACTAATGACTGGAGACAAAGTTACTTTTCTTGGGAAAGCTTCAATCGTCTTGAGACTCATGTTACTAATGACTGGAGACAAAGTTACTTTTCTTGGGAAAGCTTCAATCGTCTTGAGACTCATGTTACTAATGACTGGAGACAAAGTTACTTTTCTTGGGAAAGCTTCAATCGTCTTGAGACTCATGTTACTAATGACTGGAGACAAAGTTACTTTTCTTGGGAAAGCTTCAATCGTCTTGAGACTCATGTTACTAATGACTGGAGACAAAGTTACTTTTCTTGGGAAAGCTTCAATCGTCTTGAAACTCATGTTACTAATGACTGGAGACAAAGTTACTTTTCTTGGGAAACTTCAATCGTCTTGAAACTCATGTTACTAATGACTGGAGACAAAGTTACTTTTCTTGGGAAACTTCAATCGTCTTGAAACTCATGTTACTAATGACTGGAGACAAAGTTACTTTTCTTGGGAAAACTTCAATCGTCTTGAAACTCATGTTACTAATGACTGGAGACAAAGTTACTTTTCTTGGAAAAACTTCAATCGTCTTGAAACTCATGTTACTAATGACTGGAGACAAAGTTACTTTTCTTGGGAAAGCTTCAATCGTCTTGAGACTCATGTTACTAATGACTGGAGACAAAGTTACTTTTCTTGGGAAAGCTTCAATCGTCTTGAAACTCATGTTACTAATGACTGGAGACAAAGTTACTTTTCTTGGGAAAAACTTCAATCGTCTTGAAACTCATGTTACTAATGACTGGAGACAAAGTTACTTTTCTTGGAAAAACTTCAATCGTCTTGAAACTCATGTTACTAATGACTGGAGACAAAGTTACTTTTCTTGGGAAAACTTCAATCGTCTTGAAACTCATGTTACTAATGACTGGAGACAAAGTTACTTTTCTTGGGAAACTTCAATCGTCTTGAAACTCATGTTACTAATGACTGGAGACAAAGTTACTTTTCTTGGAAAAACTTCAATCGTCTTGAAACTCATGTTACTAATGACTGGAGACAAAGTTACTTTTCTTGGAAAAACTTCAATCGTCTTGAGACTCATGTTACTAATGACTGGAGACAAAGTTACTTTTCTTGGGAAAGCTTCAATCGTCTTGAGACTCATGTTACTAATGACTGGAGACAAAGTTACTTTTCTTGGGAAAGCTTCAATCGTCTTGAGACTCATGTTACTAATGACTGGAGACAAAGTTACTTTTCTTGGGAAAGCTTCAATCGTCTTGAGACTCATGTTACTAATGACTGGAGACAAAGTTACTTTTCTTGGAAAAACTTCAATCGTCTTGAAACTCATGTTACTAATGACTGGAGACAAAGTTACTTTTCTTGGAAAAACTTCAATCGTCTTGAAACTCATGTTACTAATGACTGGAGACAAAGTTACTTTTCTTGGGAAAACTTCAATCGTCTTGAAACTCATGTTACTAATGACTGGAGACAAAGTTACTTTTCTTGGGAAAGCTTCAATCGTCTTGAGACTCATGTTACTAATGACTGGAGACAAAGTTACTTTTCTTGGAAAAACTTCAATCGTCTTGAGACTCATGTTACTAATGACTGGAGACAAAGTTACTTTTCTTGGAAAAACTTCAATCGTCTTGAAACTCATGTTACTAATGACTGGAGACAAAGTTACTTTTCTTGGAAAAACTTCAATCGTCTTGAAACTCGTGTTACTAATGACTGGAGACAAAGTTACTTTTCTTGGAAAAACTTCAATCGTCTTGAAACTCTGTTACTAATGACTGGAGACAAAGTTACTTTTCTTGGAAAAACTTCAATCGTCTTGAAACTCTGTTACTAATGACTGGAGACAAAGTTACTTTTCTTGGGAAAAACTTCAAGCGTCTTGAAACTGGTGTTACTAATGACTGGAGACAAAGTTACTTTTCTTGGGAAAACTTCAAGCGTCTTGAAACTCGTGTTACTAATGACTGGAGACAAAGTTACTTTTCTTGGAAAACTTCAATCGTCTTGAAACTCGTGTTACTAATGACTGGAGACAAAGTTACTTTTCTTGGGAAAACTTCAATCGTCTTGAAACTCGTGTTACTAATGACTGGAGACAAAGTTACTTTTCTTGGGAAAAACTTCAAGCGTCTTGAAACTGGTGTTACTAATGACTGGAGACAAAGTTACTTTTCTTGGGAAAACTTCAAGCGTCTTGAAACTCGTGTTACTAATGACTGGAGACAAAGTTACTTTTCTTGGGAAAAACTTCAAGCGTCTTGAAACTGGTGTTACTAATGACTGGAGACAAAGTTACTTTTCTTGGGAAAACTTCAAGCGTCTTGAAACTCGTGTTACTAATGACTGGAGACAAAGTTACTTTTCTTGGGAAAAACTTCAAGCGTCTTGAAACTCGTGTTACTAATGACTGGAGACAAAGTTACTTTTCTTGGGAAAACTTCAAGCGTCTTGAAACTCGTGTTACTAATGACTGGAGACAAAGTTACTTTTCTTGGGAAAAACTTCAAGCGTCTTGAAACTCGTGTTACTAATGACTGGAGACAAAGTTACTTTTCTTGGGAAAAACTTCAAGCGTCTTGAAACTCGTGTTACTAATGACTGGAGACAAAGTTACTTTTCTTGGGAAAACTTCAATCGTCTTGAAACTCGTGTTACTAATGACTGGAGACAAAGTTACTTTTCTTGGGAAAAACTTCAAGCGTCTTGAAACTCGTGTTACTAATGACTGGAGACAAAGTTACTTTTCTTGGGAAAACTTCAAGCGTCTTGAAACTCGTGTTACTAATGACTGGAGACAAAGTTACTTTTCTTGGGAAAACTTCAAGCGTCTTGAAACTCGTGTTACTAATGACTGGAGACAAAGTTACTTTTCTTGGGAAAAACTTCAAGCGTCTTGAAACTCGTGTTACTAATGACTGGAGACAAAGTTACTTTTCTTGGACAAACTTCAATCGTCTTGAAACTCGTGTGGCTAATGACTGGAGACAAAGTTACTTTTCTTGGGAAAACTTCAATCGTCTTGAAACTCGTGTTGCTAATGACTGGAGACAAAGTTACTTTTCTTGGACAAACTTCAATCGTCTTGAAACTCGTGTGGCTAATGACTGGAGACAAAGTTACTTTTCTTGGGAAAACTTCAATCGTCTTGAAACTCGTGTTGCTAATGACTGGAGACAAAGTTACTTTTCTTGGACAAACTTCAATCGTCTTGAAACTCGTGTGGCTAATGACTGGAGACAAAGTTACTTTTCTTGGACAAACTTCAATCGTCTTGAAACTCGTGTGGCTAATGACTGGAGACAAAGTTACTTTTCTTGGGAAAACTTCAATCGTCTTGAAACTCATGTTACTAATGACTGGAGACAAAGTTACTTTTCTTGGACAAACTTCAATCGTCTTGAAACTCGTGTGGCTAATGACTGGAGACAAAGTTACTTTTCTTGGACAAACTTCAATCGTCTTGAAACTCGTGTGGCTAATGACTGGAGACAAAGTTACTTTTCTTGGACAAACTTCAATCGTCTTGAAACTCGTGTGGCTAATGACTGGAGACAAAGTTACTTTTCTTGGGAAAACTTCAATCGTCTTGAAACTCGTGTTGCTAATGACTGGAGACAAAGTTACTTTTCTTGGACAAACTTCAATCGTCTTGAAACTCGTGTTGCTAATGACTGGAGACAAAGTTACTTTTCTTGGAAAAACTTCAATCGTCTTGAAACTCGTGTTACTAATGACTGGAGACAAAGTTACTTTTCTTGGAAAAACTTCAATCGTCTTGAAACTCTGTTACTAATGACTGGAGACAAAGTTACTTTTCTTGGAAAAACTTCAATCGTCTTGAAACTCCTGTTACTAATGACTGGAGACAAAGTTACTTTTCTTGGGAAAAACTTCAAGCGTCTTGAAACTGGTGTTACTAATGACTGGAGACAAAGTTACTTTTCTTGGGAAAACTTCAAGCGTCTTGAAACTCGTGTTACTAATGACTGGAGACAAAGTTACTTTTCTTGGACAAACTTCAATCGTCTTGAAACTCGTGTTGGCTAATGACTGGAGACAAAGTTACTTTTCTTGGGAAAACTTCAATCGTCTTGAAACTCGTGTTACTAATGACTGGAGACAAAGTTACTTTTCTTGGGAAAAACTTCAAGCGTCTTGAAACTGGTGTTACTAATGACTGGAGACAAAGTTACTTTTCTTGGGAAAACTTCAAGCGTCTTGAAACTCGTGTTACTAATGACTGGAGACAAAGTTACTTTTCTTGGGAAAAACTTCAAGCGTCTTGAAACTGGTGTTACTAATGACTGGAGACAAAGTTACTTTTCTTGGGAAAACTTCAAGCGTCTTGAAACTCGTGTTACTAATGACTGGAGACAAAGTTACTTTTCTTGGGAAAAACTTCAAGCGTCTTGAAACTGGTGTTACTAATGACTGGAGACAAAGTTACTTTTCTTGGGAAAACTTCAAGCGTCTTGAAACTCGTGTTACTAATGACTGGAGACAAAGTTACTTTTCTTGGGAAAAACTTCAAGCGTCTTGAAACTCGTGTTACTAATGACTGGAGACAAAGTTACTTTTCTTGGGAAAACTTCAAGCGTCTTGAAACTCGTGTTACTAATGACTGGAGACAAAGTTACTTTTCTTGGGAAAAACTTCAAGCGTCTTGAAACTCGTGTTACTAATGACTGGAGACAAAGTTACTTTTCTTGGGAAAAACTTCAAGCGTCTTGAAACTCGTGTTACTAATGACTGGAGACAAAGTTACTTTTCTTGGGAAAACTTCAATCGTCTTGAAACTCGTGTTACTAATGACTGGAGACAAAGTTACTTTTCTTGGGAAAAACTTCAAGCGTCTTGAAACTGGTGTTACTAATGACTGGAGACAAAGTTACTTTTCTTGGGAAAACTTCAAGCGTCTTGAAACTCGTGTTACTAATGACTGGAGACAAAGTTACTTTTCTTGGGAAAACTTCAAGCGTCTTGAAACTCGTGTTACTAATGACTGGAGACAAAGTTACTTTTCTTGGGAAAAACTTCAAGCGTCTTGAAACTGGTGTTACTAATGACTGGAGACAAAGTTACTTTTCTTGGACAAACTTCAATCGTCTTGAAACTCGTGTGGCTAATGACTGGAGACAAAGTTATTTTTCTTGGGAAAACTTCAATCGTCTTGAAACTCGTGTTGCTAATGACTGGAGACAAAGTTACTTTTCTTGGACAAACTTCAATCGTCTTGAAACTCGTGTGGCTAATGACTGGAGACAAAGTTACTTTTCTTGGGAAAACTTCAATCGTCTTGAAACTCGTGTTGCTAATGACTGGAGACAAAGTTACTTTTCTTGGACAAACTTCAATCGTCTTGAAACTCGTGTGGCTAATGACTGGAGACAAAGTTACTTTTCTTGGACAAACTTCAATCGTCTTGAAACTCGTGTGGCTAATGACTGGAGACAAAGTTACTTTTCTTGGGAAAACTTCAATCGTCTTGAAACTCATGTTACTAATGACTGGAGACAAAGTTACTTTTCTTGGACAAACTTCAATCGTCTTGAAACTCGTGTGGCTAATGA
>NC_090768.1:32389945-32407445 GCF_036898095.1 Palaemon carinicauda | reverse complement strand
CAAAATCATCATCATCAAATAATATGCATTTCAATGCAATAAATCAAAATCATCATCATCAAATAATATGCATTTCAATGCAATAAATCAAAATCATCATCATCAAATAATATGCATTTCAATGCAATAAATCAAAATCATCATCATCAAATAATATGCATTTCAATGCAATAAATCAAAATCATCATCATCAAATAATATGCATTTCAACACAAATAATCAAAATCATCATCAACAAAATAATATGCACCTTAGTGCAATAAATCAAAATCATCTTCATCAAAAGAAAATCATCATCAATCATTTTTAAAATAATGCAATTGCATAAGTTTATCATCAATATATGTTTAGGAAAAACTTCCTGTTCCCTTCAAATAATTCAACACAATATTGAAACATTATTTTTCTTAATTCTTGATAATGGAATATTTAACCCTTAATTCACTGGGTACGTAAGGCAAAATTAATAATGTCTTCTGTGTTCAACTGTGCAATCAATTAGGAAATGCCTTCACCTTTAACTTCTATTCAATTCATATTTTCCATTACCTATGACCTCAAAATCTTGGTCTTATTGATGTAAACACAAAAATCATTTCTCCAATGCAATGCAACAAATGGCAGAAAATAAATGTTCAAACATACATAACATCAATTCAAATCAATCAAAATATTTCTGCAACAAAAAACATAATTATGTGTCATGCACATTATAACTCATCAAGAGTATTACTCATTTGTAATCAGTATCAATAAACATTTGTAAAACATCATTATGGTACCTTATTTACTCATCAATATTATCATGATAAATCATTGTTAATTAATGGCACCAAAAGAAATATTTCTCACCTTCTTCATAAAAATAATGAGTAAAATCAAAAACTCAAATATATCAATGTCTTAAATCATGAAACATCATAATCATTTCATAATAAAGAAACATATTCAATACATAACAAAATCATGTTTATAAATTTGAATCTTATTTGCACCTTGTCTGCGTATCATTTTTATCTGAAGAACTTCAATTCTCAACTATATATATATTGCATTCAGAAGGGTATTCATAAAATTCAAGTGACAGGAACTTACATTTCAATGTTAAAACTTTTCTTTAAAGAAATCAATTGCAGACTGTCTCAATTAAAATACTTTATTTATCCTTTCTTCAAGGATTCATCTACTACACAGGCATAAAAATCAATTCGTGTGTTTCCACACACACTCTTTTTTTTTTTTTTTTAACTTCAAAATGAAAGGTTTAATTATTGTAATTCATCATATGTACTTAATTGTTCACTATTACCTGCATAATTATTATGGGCCTAAAATATCCCTTTGAGACATTCAACTTCAAAGTTCATTATTGGTGCACATCTTATCTTTTAATCACTTAAATCTTTCTTTCTTCATAATTATTTAAGTTAACTTAAACATCATCAAAACATAATAAAATTCATTGTATACATGCATGTTTATCATTGTTACACGTGTTACACTACAAAAAAAAAAATCAATCAATGCATCGCCTATAAAATGCAGTAATAATTCTTTTGCTCTAATGGCATCATTATTTATTCAAACTTGCAAACAAAATCAATACATTTGTAAATATTCAATCACCTATGGGTTCATATTTCACCTGTCTTCATTACCCATAACTTTATCAAAAACCTTTCATCTTAGTTTGCAACTCAATATTCTCTGTGGTCCCTTAATTAATTGTTTGGAGACATTTATGATTTGGACCTTCTTTGTTGATTACGGAATACATATTCAAATTCTAGGATAACACACTTTACATAATTAAAAGATTTCACTCATTTGTTACCCTCAATAATTGTATGAGTGCCCACATATTTTTATTTAATTTCCCAAGGAGTTTAGTAGTCTTTCTTAAATCTACCTAACAAAAAAATCTGTTTCCCATATACCGAGTTATTTCAAAGTAAATTTGTTCTATTTAAGTAATTGTTATTAGTCTTCTATGTTGGTCTATATATAGTTCGCAGGACATCCTCAACCCCTTGCCATTATTTTATTTGCCCCCTTTCTCTATTTGAACTTGACTTATCATGGCTTATTTCACCCTTCTTACTACAAGAAAAATATTGCACAGTTTTCATTAATCTCTAGTAACTTCGGGAGCTTTGCTCAAGAGAATATCTATAGACACGAATGTCTAGTTATTTATCCTGGTCTCAAATTATTCTGTTACAGACTCATCAACCATTTTTTTTGTTAAATCAAATTCTATGTAGACCAGTATGTTTTATCATTTGTCAAGTTCTGGGAACAGAGTCCCTGGTAGTCCGTTGGTACCACCACTATGGGATTGAGAAAATGCAATCGTAATTTCTAAAGGATTCTTACCCTTATATGACCTTTATACTTCTTATATGTAGGCTTTAATTCTACAATCTCAAACATCTATCTTAGGTCAAAAATTAATTCATCATCAAATGCAGTCTTTGATTACTGGATGTCCTACTAACTTGAGCATGAGTTTTTGTTAGTATTTTGTTAGTATGTCAGGAATTTCTATTCATGAACAAGTATTTCTCCCTATTCCTTGTATGTATTCCTTTAAGCAATATGCCATCCTGTTATATGATTCCTATTTTTGGGAGTAATTCATCTACATCATTCCTATTAACCTTTGGTTTCTCTTGTTCTATTTTAATTCTTCCTATTTCTAGGTCTCCTGCCTGACAACTGAAACAAAATATTGGTAGTTATATTTCCTTTTAACATCTTCCTGTCCTTTTAAATAATCCTTCTTTTATCATCATTAACCTACCAACAAAGTGATTTACCCTGGACAAACATCCAGTACTTTAAGGCTCCTAAGATTCCTTTTATTCTTTCATCCACAATAGTCCTTCTTGGACTGTAAAATCACAATCATTCTCATGAGCAATAAGCACATATACTCTATGCCCTAAACAAATTTTTAAACTTCTCTAGACCATTATTTGGATAATCTATCCTACTCGGTTATTTTCATTTAATTTAAGACTACTCTCATGATACATTACCCTTCTTCGGGTTTTACCTTTTTAATGAGACATTTCTTTTTATATTTATGAGGCTTCACACATTATTTTTATAACTCCTGGTTAAGAGATCGGGTTAAGGTAATGTAGGATCAAAATTCATTTCTCTTCATTATTTATAGCCTTCTATTTCATTTGCACACTACATATTTTAGGTTAACTTTATTTTAAGGCTTGGGTAATTTAGCAAATACTGCTTATTATCCCTAAGATCCTATCATTCCTAAAAAAAATCTTTTACATCTGTCAATCTTAGTGGAGCAGGATTTCCACTTTAACCCTTATTTCTCTACATATCTTAAATCTATCTACTCTGTTTACTTACCCTATTCAAATCTAGGGATGGGTCACTCTTTAATCTGGCTCTTTATCCTGCTATTCTCCCTATTCTAGACTAGTTCTATTATTCTTATGGCTCTATATTCTTACTAAACTTAGTAACATCATTCTATAGGCTTATTCTTTCTGTCTCCAAATTTAGATCATCATTCTGTCAATAGTTAGAGGAGCTGAGTGAGCCCGTCGACTTCACTCTAATTTCTAACATTCTTTAAAATGCTAATAGCCGTGAATGGCTTGTATTCTTTGACCATGGTACTTACAATATTTTACTCCTCAATAATCGAGCCAAACATTATTTATTTATCGGGATAGACATGTCATTTATATTCTACTTATGATGATCTACTAGTCTAACTTCTATCCTCATTGGGTTATATTCTCGGGAGATTTATAAGGAGTCTTATTGATTCATTTTAACACTCACCGTGTTCATTATGGGGCGTTGGCTGATAGGTAATATTTCATGATTCATACCGGTATTTAAAAAGTTTTAATAAGTTTTTGACAGTTTCTCTGGGCAGGTTCTGGCGCCGATGTTTCTATTCTTTTCTGCCTAACCTATCGCCTGCAATGGCTAATCTCTGCCTATTTCTCATCTATCCCTATTTCTATGCTCCTTATGGTAAATTTTTTCCCCTTTCTGATTACCTAACTGTAATCTCTACTCCTTTATTTTAGAAGTCATTACCCGCCATTCAGATGAGTTATTTTATCTGGAGTAGTATTAATTAATTAGTGTGCTTGTATTTTCCTTCATCTGAACTGCATTATTGTCTCTTTTGACAGACTCTGGCATCCTATTTTTAGTTAACCTATTTTCTTTATCTCTGCGGGTTATTTTTATTTAGGCATCATTATGACTTCTCTAGCTAAATTCTAGCTTTTATATTTTCAGTACTGATCAGACTTTTTTTATTTAATAGCATCATAGCTCATTTATTATTCATATGCCTATATCTTCATCTTAAATCTTTGTGCCTAACAACAACATATTTCTTTTAATTCTATAAGCCTATAGCTTCAATTGCCTATGACATTTATTTCTTGGAATTCCCTCTTATTTAGGCTATTCTATTTTATTCACTGTATTTCTGTCGACATTCTATTTTATTTATATGGCGCCTGTCATATATTGACAAGGAGTATATCTATTCTTGGCTACTCTTCCTATTTCTCCTTGTCTTTTTTTTTTTTTTTTTTAATCTATTTCCATTTCCCTTTCTTAGTCTGGAGTCTGTTTCTCCTGTCAAATTCGTCTTATACAAAGTGGCCAGTTTTGTAAAAGACTTGTCTTTGACAAGTAGAATCATACCCTGACTATCTCATTTTTTTCCTTTTCTTTATTTTAAGCCTGCACTTCTCACAAACAAAATTCATACTTCATCATTGTATCGTTTTTGAACGATATCTTAAGGCTCTATTGGGAAATGTTACAAAAAATGACATCTTTATTCATCATTTGGCACATTTTGGCATTTAATTCTCTACCTAACCTGACGGTTCATACCCCTTGATTTTTACTTGTTTGCATTTCATTTCTGCATATCATTTTATTTTCACCCTTAAAACTTGGAAGCAGGTATTTCTTAATATTCTATCATTGTATTGCATCCTAGTATATCAACTATATTTGCCAGAGTCTCTATAAGATAAAATAGTCACTTGCAACGTGGATGTACCTCCGCTACATATGCCTATCTTTCCTATATGAAATTTTTCGTCTTCCTGACTTCCTTTCTATCCGGCTAACTATTTTTAATTGTTTTCTTTTCACTATTTGGAGGATTTGTATTTCACTTTCTTTGTGCCGGAGGGCTTTCTGAGAAGTGTCTTTGTTTAATTTCATGATGGGGTTCTTTATCTCTGTGCCTGCCTTTCTCCCTGTATGTTTTCCCTTTTTCATTATTTTGCCTAATTTCTATCCCCTTTTTATGTAATCTTTCCCTAGACCTAAATGTGTCATCTTTATTTCTTTAAACTGTCTTTGATCTAAATTTCTGCCCATTATTCTATTTAACTCTAGGGTAATTTTTGCGCCTCGTTCCAGTCTGCTGTTCTAACTTCCCTGCATCTATTTAAATTACTCAAAATTTCTCTGGTAGGATTTTGTGGCTATTAGTCCCTTAGGATTTTTCTTCCTGATTTCCTATCATTTTGCTATTTTCCCTTTTCTTCTTGTAAAACTCATATCTAGGATGCTATTTTTCACATTTTTTTTTTTTTTTTTTAATGCCTCATTTATTTCAATATATAGGGAATTATCATTAGCAATAAACTTACCTTTAGCAAAGGAATCCTGTTCTTTTTACTGTTGCTACGTGATCCTCCATTTGTGTGGCAAATTCATTTACCGAGCCACCCTCATATTTTACCTATAGGAACTTTCGTAGATTTGTTAACCTGTCTGTCTCTTTGACTGATCGCCATAATTGCCTACATTATTTTTGAAACTCACTCAGATTTGCTGCATTTTTGAATTACTTACCATTCAAGGTTATGTGAGCATCACTTACATTTGTATACACGGTTAACATAGCCTGTTTAATTCTGCTGTCTCATTGTTTATTCTCAGACTAACTATTCTACTTTCAATATCAGCTAACCACTTACACACGGTACATTTCTCTAACCTTCTTTTATCTTGGTTATTCCTACCTATATTTCCACAAAAACTGTGTTAATTTCCCTACTGAATTCATATTAGCGGGGTTAGTAATGTTTGTTAATTCTTCAAACTCACTTTTTATGGGACGTTGCTCGTTTGTATTTTTCACCTACTTGCGTAATTTTAAATCACATTTCCCTTTTATATATTCTTTGGGCTAACATCATTACCATCACTTTAAAAAAATCATAATACATCTTATTTTACACAAGAAAAAATACAAAGTAATTCATGCATCATTCAAGAAACCCTAGCGAATAAAAAAAATTCCTATCCTTAAACGAGAGACAAGTTTTTTCACTTTTAAACTGAGAGACTTATCTAAGAGAGAGATTCTTTTACTCACATTTCTTCTTTCTTGTCCTTTTGTTTTCATCTTCTTCGCTTAGGTAATGGTTTCTTGTGTTTAGACTCTTGCTTCGTCTCACGTCCTCACTATTTTTCTGAGTTTCTTGATGTTTATTCTGCAAAGGTGTACAACTGGTATCTGGAAGAATTTAGTCATTAATATATGCACTGAAAAATATCATCACGGCATTTTATCCATTTAAGCTGCCACCATTTGTGATGCTTTGTTGGGCATTTTCTTTTTCTTTCTTTAAGCACCACTTTAATATTATTTTAATCAAATAAATGTATCTCTTCAATCCTTTCAGTGCAAAAATATTATTTAATTCTAGACCCTCAGGAAAGTGGGTGATGGTAAAATGCCGTATAGTTCCTTAATTTTACTTCTGGAACTTTGATGTACATTAGCTTTACAGTAATCTTCTACATGGTTTTAAATACAGACTGAAAGTTTATAAATTCTTGAAGATTGGAGGCTGCAACCGTAGACTTCTGCTACCACATCAGCATTCGGTATGCGAAATACTTGACTTCTATTTATGCGGTTTGGGGATCGCTTCTTCATAGCTGTGTCTTCTCATGGACACGCTTCTTGGTAATTTCTCCTTCATCGAAGATCATCTTCTACCTCCGGTTGGAAAGTAATTTGTTGGCAGTTAGGGAACTCGGTCCCTTCGTTGTCCGTCTTTGTAAATATCTTGTTGTTAACTTGACGTTTCGTTAGTGCAGGCCAAACTGTGCACCACGGGTAAGGCCTCCCCCATGACGGGGGGAGAGGGAGAAGGGACAACCGTTTAACGCGGTTACTTGTAGGGAAGAGCGGTTCCTCGATGCGCTTGTTGCTTAAGTATCCCAGAACAAGGGCGTTGTAATTGCGTCACGTCATGTGACTCTTCTTGTGTTCTATTGGTCCCTTCTTCTGACGTAATGGTAACGTCATACATGTGTCACTTCCGATTTCTCGGCAAGGTAACCGACGCGCATTCCAATTGCGTTGTTTTGGCCAATTTATCGCTTATGTCAGCACTTTTCACAAACAGTGCCTCTCAACTACCACCTCACTCTGATTTTATTTTTCTCGTCTCTCTCTCTCTCTCTCTCTCTCTCTCTCTCTCTTTATTTCAATGTCTCTCTATCGTTTAACTAACGAATAAAACTCACAAAATACTTGACCAAATACACATATCACCTTACTTAGTAGGAATTATTTTCCTTTACATGACATATATATATATATATATATATATATATATATATATATATATATATATATATGTGTGTGTGTGTGTGTGTACACATGAGAGAGAGAGAGAGAGAGAGAGAGAGAGAGAGAGAGAGAGAGAGGAGAGAGAGAGAGAGAGAGCACATACTGTGCCTTCACAAGAGCTTTCCCTTCCCTCCTTTTGTTTTGATCCTCTCTTTATTATTCGTCACGTGCATACGTCACTATCGGATGCAAAGAGAATTTTTACTACGACGACCCACTGAATTCATTCATATGTATGCAGGACTTAGTAGTCTCTGTCGCTAGCGTTGAAATTGGGCTGAAGGAAACAGGGCCATGCTGTCTGCAAGAAAAACAATGAGAAAGACTCTCTCTCTCTCTCTCTCTCCTCTCTCTCTCTCTCTCTCTCTCTCTCTCTCTCTCTCTCTCTCTCTCTCTCTCTCTCTCTCTTAAGGGTCCTAACTGCCTGATGTTATGGGAGCGCAGATATCTTTACCTGTCATTGCCACATTCACAATGCTTTATCTTCATCGCCTTCTGTTTGAGCCCGAGGGACTTGTACACCACAGAACTGAGAAAGAACCAAAGCGAACGCTGCATGTGGCCACCGTAGGCGTGCAGCTCGCATAAGTAATAATTAAGCAGATAGATAAAGATACTAAAGGCATAATGACATTTCGTGCCAGCCAGAGTCCAGTTCAAGCTCTTGAAAACCAAGACGAGATCGACATGACACCAGGGTTGCTAGGTTGGCCTTTTTTCAGGCCAAAAGCATCTAAAATCTGGCCTTTTTTTTAAATTGGTTGGCCTTTAGTAATAGGGAAAAAAGTGGGCCTTAAATTCTATATTTTTGGCCTTTTTCTCATTAGGTTGGCCATTTAAAGCTGCGGTTGACTAGAAGTTGGCCTTTTTCTCGTTTAAAATACCTGGCAACCCTGCATGACACACCGGCAACTTTGGAATTGGGTCTGTTTTGGCAGCTTATCATAAACCTGGTCCAAGGTCGCTACTGTCCCCCCCTCCCCTGTAATGTGCGCTCCTCTCATCTCTTCCCCCTGACCATCCAATACCCCCCTTTTGCCCCCTCCCCGTTGGTGTAACCTCAGTCATAATCACCACGTACTTTGAGGGAAGGGGCACAGAACTGGTAGCGAACCTCCTTGGAACTTTAGACCCTGGTTTTGTGGTTTTAAGAGGCCGGTGGTCGATTATATTTTCCACTGGATAAGTTCGAAGAGATTAAATCTTGTTACCAGCCGAGTTCTGTTAGGTCTAGTCTTTTTCTTTTTTATTTCACCTTCTTTTCGTTGTAGTATTTTTTATTTCTCCTTCTTTTCGTTGTAGTATTTTTTATTTCTCCTTCTTTTCGTTGTAGTATTTTTTATTTCTCCTTCTTTTCGTTGTAGTATTTTTTATTTCTCCTTCTTTTCGTTGTAGTAAACCAGCAACAATTCTTTTAGTTGCTGGTAGATGGTATTGGATGGTAAGAGATTTTTATCTGAATATTTGCAATGGGATTGCGTTGACCATATTCTATAATTTACCTAAATTATCTGCCACCATATTATCGGTATTTCTTTTGGGTAGATATTTAACACTTTCAACTCTCGTTGTTTTCTCAGAGAGAGAGAGAGAGAGAGAGAGAGAGAGAGAGAGAGAGAGAGAGAGAGAGAGAGAGAGAGAGAGAGGTGGGGGGTTTATCAGGTTATACACACACATATATGTATGTATGTATATATATATATATATGTATATATATATATATATGTATATATATATATGTATATATATACGTGGTTATATATATATATATATATATATATATATATATATATGTATGTATATATATATATTATATACATACATATATATATAATATATATATATATATATATATATATATATATATATATATATCTATATATATATACATTGAAAGCGCCTCTGGTAATTACAGAACCACTATCATAAAGTTGATTCCCCCTTGGGTCTCTGATCCCAGGGTAGAGAGAATCCAGATATTAGAGTCATATATAGCTTATTTGAATCTATATGAACAAACGTATACATTTACAAAATTATCTGTGAACAAGACTTTCTCTCTGTGGCAAATGACAATGAATCTCTGTTACTCATTTATACAACCCCAATGAAAGGTTAGTATTTGCATTCACGGAAGATTTGCACTATTTACTCGAAGCTGTGTAAATTTTAGCATGTAATTCATGAAGTAGTTTTAAGGGCCTAAGCACACTGGCGACTTTGTAGAGCCACAAGTGGCTGCGTTTTGTGGCGGGGATATTTTCTCCCATAGGTTCCCATTGTTTTCAAGCTTTGCCGATCACACTTGTGTCTGTGGCTCGCGACTGTGGCAAGCTGTCGCTCGTCCCCGCCACAAACCGCACATTTTGTGGCGGCGTTTTGTGGCTGGCTGAGAGCACACTAGCGACCTCTGGTGACCACATGTGGCTGCTAATCAGATGTAGTGATATCGGTGTGGCGACCACATGTGGCCTGGTATTCAAAACATAACCACATGTGGTCGCCACGTGGCTAGTGTGCTCCGGCCCGCCACTTTGCGCGGCCACTTGTCGTGCCACAGAGTGGCTAGTGTGCTCGGGCCCTTAGTGTTACAACAGCGTTCTTTCGATCCTAATTTGCTCTGGATGTTATTGTTCAACTTTACTTCTATTCCCCGATCATTTCTTCAATCGTGTTGTTCAGTCTATTTAAATTGTACTTGCTAATGTAATTTGGTGTGAACACAGAATGGCCTCACGGGCCACAACACCGAACTTTATAATTCAAATTTATAAATTCAATCTATATTTAAGGGGATCATATTCGTGTGAAATAGAGCCATTAGTACCGCGTTTTCTTAAGGTTGTTGATCTTATGAAATCGTGCCTTATTTTATTAATAAGACTTTAGATGGCGTTGACCCCCGTCGTAGACTTGAAATTTCTTACATTTTCATTGTTAAAGTTACGAAGCTAAAGCCAGGCTGACACTTGCACGAATTTGTGACACGCGTTGTTACGACTCGAGTCGTGAACTGGTGTGAAGTGTTCGTAAACCCGTCGTGATATCGTGGCATGTGACGAGAATTTTGAAATGTTCAAAATTTTAGTCATGAAAAAATTTTGTGACCGGGTCGTGAACTATGCGCGAACTGTTTGTGAACTCGTTGAGACGATGCGGGAAGTGTGCTAACTATGCGCAAACTATGCGTGAACTTGTCGTGCCAGTTCGTGTCAATGTGGACAGGTCACCTGTGATTCTGAGGTTTTTTTTTTTTTTTTTTTTTTTTTTTTTTTTTTTTTTTTTTTTTCAGTTCGTGCCACAAAATGCCACGACCCGCCACGACAAATTCGTGGCAAAAAGTCGTGCAAGTGTCAGGGTACCCTAAGTTAAGCACTTGTATCATTCATGATCTAAACTATTACAGATATATCACGTGAAGGCCAATAAAACTTGACATACTCAATTCTTTACTAAAGCAGAAATGAAAGAAAAATAATGAAGGGCTGTTAGCCAGAAAGTCAAGATGGAAATAAATGAGTTCGTTCAAAAGGAAGTTTGCCCATCAAATATAACTAAAAGATCCGTCATTATATACAGTAATACTAATGTACGCGACCTGTCAATAATGACGACTGAATAGTTAGATGGAAATGCACACGCACAGATTCAACCCTTCCCACGCCCTCCACCTTACCTAACTACAACCCCCCCCCCTCTCTCTCTCTCTCTCTCTCTCTCTCTCTCTCTCTCTCTCTCGGGACGAAGAGAGACAGAGTAGTTATACGTGTTACCATTTAGCGGGACCAAAAGAAATATATATGCAGATACTTGCTCTTTATTTTATATATATATATATATATATATATAATATATATATAATATATATATATATAATAAATATATATATAATATATAATATATATATATAATAAATATATATATAATAAATTATATATATATATAAATATATATATATAATAAATATATATATGTATATATGTATATATATATATATATATCTCCAGACTAGTGGTCTTTATTATATAAGGAAGATAAAGATACAGTAGCAGCACACTTGATAATTTCCCGAAAATGTTTTTTCAAATAGAAGAAAAACAATACACGAACGCCAAAATGTACTTATTCGTAGAAACTTAACATTACTTTCCACTGTTTTTCCCGCATTCTTTTTTCCCCCTGCGAAATGTGTGGCCCAGGGACATTGCGCCATGAGTATTTTTTGTTTGTGGGATCTCTATTGATTGACGTCCCAGTTAAATAACCTGCATTGCTGTCATTTCTTTTTCTGCTTCGACTAAGTCGTTTGGTGTCGCTCTTCCAGTTTCTTGTCGGTTCTGGGCGCGTGCTTGCTTTGGTCCTTTCGTCTTTCATTAGATTTTATAATCCTTTGTTTGCTGGGGATGGCGGTGCCTTTATCCGCGTTTTATGACATAAAGTTAGATTCCTTTTTATGTTATTAGCCTTGTTTTTAAGTCTAAATATTTTTATTTTTAAAGTTTATTTTTTGTATATCTTGGTCTTCGGATAACCAACATCGCCATGGCTCTCCTTCTGAACAATGAACATCGAGATAGGATATTTAATCTGATGAAAAAAAAAAAAAAAAATCACAGGAACTCCCAAATAATGTTAGTGTTCATTATCAAAGTATTCTCAGAATGAAAATTTTTGTCATCATTTTCATATAATTATAAATATGTTGGATTTTAAATGACACTTCTGTACCTGGTCCCGTTTTTGGCCTAAAGCGGGATCCCGTGGACTCTCTCTTGTCCTTTAAGGAATGATGATATTATTGTTATTATTATAACTACTTGCTAAGCCACAACCCTAGCTGGAAAAGCAGGATGCTATAAGCCCAAGGGCTGCAACAGGGAAAATAGCCCAGTGAGGAAAGGAAATAAGGAAAAACTACAAGTTTAGGAACAATAACATTGAAATAAATATCTATATAAACTATAAGAATTTAACAAAACAAAAGGAATAGAATCAGTATCCTCAAGTGAGAGAACTCTAACCCAAGACAGTGGAAGACCATGGTACTGAGGCTATGGCACTACCCAAGACTAGTGAACAATGTTCACAGGGTCTCGCTTCCTACTCGATTCAAGCTGTCAAATATCCACAATTTCGGATTTTTTAACGACGTGAACACAGTTTCCAATTAAAAGTTAATTTCATCCTTAATCATCACTATCAGTAATTGATTGTTATCCATAACTACCCGGATAAATTGATATCAAAAGACTTATTTAGATCTCCATTTTGCTTTTCCAACTGCCTATCTAAGATATTACCATTTGTATACAAGGTCATTATAGCAGTTACCCATTATTTCCATATCTATGATGGTAGTAAGTTGACCAGGGCACCAGCCGGCCGTTGAGGTACTACCGCTAGAGTTATGGTGGCCTTTGACTGGCCAGACAGTACTACATTGGATCCTTCTTTCTGGTTATGGTTCACTTTTCCTTTGCCTACACAGACACCGAATAGTCTGGCCTATTCTTAACAGATTATCCTCTGTCCTTATACACCTGACAACACTGTGATTATCAAAAAATTCTTCGTCCAAGGCGTTAATTACTGCACTGTAATTGTTCAGTGGTTACTTTCTCTTGGTAAGGGTAGAAGAGACTCTTTAGCTATGGTTAGCAGCTCTTTTAGGAGAAGGACACTCCAAAATCAAACCATTGTTCTCTAGTGTTGGCTAGTGTCATAACCTCTGTACCATGGTCTTCCACTGTCTTGGGTTAGAGATCTCTTGCTTGATGGTACACTCATGCACACTATTCTATCTTATTTCTCTTCCTCTGGTTTTGTTAAAATTTTTATAGTTTATTTGATAAATATTTATTTCAATGTTGTTACTGTTCGTAAGATATTTTATTTTTCCTTTTTTCCTTTCCTTACTGGGCTATTTTTACTGTTGGAGCCCCTGGGCTTATAGCATTCTGCTTTTCCAACTAGGGTTGAAGCCTAGCAAGTAATAATAATAATAATAACAATAATGATAATAATATATGCAACATTTCTAATCCTATTTTCAGTATTTTTTCTGCCCTTTTCTCTTAATACAGTCAATGGGATCCGATGTATGACATTTTGGTTACATTTCACCATAAATTTAACCCACATTTCTTGTCAATATGACTACTGCATATCTTTGCAGTAAATACAAGGTTTCATGTTATATCGTACACGTATTTCATACACCTTTTAGTCATTTGGTTATTCTTAACTTTATTCATGTAGTCATGTTCAGTATTATTATTATTTATTATTATTATTATTATTATTACTAGCCAAGCTACAACCCTAGTTGGAAAAGCAATATGCTATAAGCCCAAGGGCTCCATTAGGGGAAAATAGCCCAGTGAGGAAAGGAAATAAGGAAATAAATAAATGAGAATAAATTAACAAAATATCATTCTAAAAACAGTAACAGGGTCAAAACAGATATGTCCTATATAAACTATTAACAACGTCAAAAACAGGTATGTCATATATAAACTATAAAAAGACTCATATCCATTTAAAGTTTGATATAAGCCTATGATATTTTTCTTGCAACTTGGAGCTTTATGGAATAGAAATTTATTTTTAAAGGTATATTTGATTTCATACAAAAGTTCATTTTTAGGTTATTGGTATTCTGTTCTTGAGTAAGAGTTCGTCTTGCATTTTTTTTTTTTTTTTTTTTTTTTTTTTTTTTTTTTTTTTTCGACGACTTAATTAAGAACGGCTGGAATTGTTGTTATTTTATGGATGGGGAAATTGCTGCAGTAGAATGCGTTAGTGTTCTGAGCTAACCTGTCAACATTGAGATCCTTCAGTTGGATAAACACGTAATAGTTTTGGGATAAAATAACAAGTAAAATTAGTGTACTGTATTTGAAGTGAGGTTGGCTCTATAGCATTGACAAATTTCTTCCATTTCTTTTTCATGCAATTTGCTGTCTATCTTTATTCTCGTATTTATCAGCATTCATTTCATTTACAAATAAAATCTTCCATCAAGGTTACCATCTATTGCTTCGTTTTCCTGATATTCGTTTTCTTCTCGAAATCTTACTCATAATTCTCATATTCATCCAACATTGACTAATCCCTGCAGTGTCTGGTCTTATCCCTGGTTAGAATTTTAGTATTAGGAATCATTAGCCATCCGCCACTCCATAGGCAGGACTTCACGCTTCCTACATTTTATGCCTTCTGTCTGACCTTCCTCATGACTCCATTCCACGAAAATATTAAACTGATTTTAAGACATATTGCCGTTACCTCACTCCCACTTTCAACGTAAACCAGTCACTCTCCTGTCTTCATGTTCTAATCTTTACTCTAATGTCTTAAAGAAAATGTATCCACTTTCCATTTACAGAGCACATTCCATACACATACCATCTATATTGCGTTTCTGTATCAATTATTATTTATTTCGAGGTCCATGTGTGTTATCTAAATAATTTTTTACTTCCAAACTTCCCACATAGTAATTTTATAACATTCTGGATTCACTTGTACACGTCCTTGTCTTAAGCCACTTTGTCTTGTTACCTTTCCAATGGAATTCTTATTATATTCTCCCTTCTACGTAAAGTAATGAGATGAGCTTATCATATTCTCGAATATCTCCTCTACTCTTAGAAATGGTTATTCCTCATCTCCTCTCCACCCAAGTTGGTTAGTCGTCCTAATCACATTTGCACAACTGAACTGAAGCACCTCTTGATTCTGTCATCTCTTGGAGACTGAGCAATAGCCAATCTCTTCACTGGCATCTTTGTCTACTCAACAGTTTATTCCACAAGAATGTTCAAACTAATGCTCGCACCTTCCAGTGTTCGGTCTCTATTTCATCTTTCATGAACACGTTTTCAAAATCCTCACTCCTTCAACCTGAAATCAAGTTTAAACTTAGTATCTCTGACTAAACATAAGTTACTCTTTGTATTAATTGCTTCTTTTCCCTCAATTTTTTTTCTATACTTATTCGTTCATGCAGTTGCACAACAATCTTTTCATTTTCCTCAGTGAATCTTTAATTTCCCAATAAAACAAATTAAGGCTTTTGTTCTCTCATCCTGATCTCCTATTGTATCCCCCTACGCAACGTTTCTTTTGATTTGATAACCCGATTGTCTAAGTTATAAGATGCTGCTTTCTCTGTTTTACTGTCAAACTCCCTCGTTTCCTTTACATTAACAGCTTTGACTACCTTGACTATCTCCATATATAATAAAGAGCAACGTGTCCGTGTGTGTATATATATGTAATATATATATATATATATATATATATATATGTGTGTGTGTATATATATATATTCATATATATATTTATATATATATTATATAATTTATATATACAGTATATATATATATTATATATGTATATATATCATTTATATATATATATATGTATTTACAGTATATATATATATATATATATATATATATATATATATATATATATATATTTATATATATATATATATATATATATATATTTATATATATATACTGTATATATATCTTGTAACGTTCAGCGGTATTGTCAGACGTGACTACTCGGTCTCTTCCCATCCCCTGGGTTGGGGAGAGTAGTAGTCATACCCTGGTTAGAGGGAGTACCCCGAGAGGTACACTAAGAAACCACTTTGTTATTATTATTATTATTATTATTATTATTATTACTATTATTATTATTACGACTACTACTTGCTAAGCTACAACACTACTTGGATAAGCAGGATGCGATAAGCCTGGAGCTCCAACAGGGAAAATAGCCCATTGAGGAAAGGAAATAAGGAAAAATAAAATATTTTAGGAACAATTACATTAAAATTAATAGCCTATATAAACTATACAAAAAAAAACTTAACAAAATAAGAAGAGAAAAAAAGATAGAATAGTGTGCCTGAGTGTACCCTCAAGCAAGGGAACTCTAACCTAAGACAGTGGAAGACCATGGTACAGAGGTTATGGCACTACCTAAGATTAGAGAACAATGGTTTGATTTTGGAATGTCCTCCTAGAATAGCTGCTTACCATAGCTAAAGAGTCTTCTACCCTTACCAAGAGGAAAGTGGCCACCGAACAATGATAGTGAAGTAGTTAACCCCCTTGGGTAAAAAAGAATTGTTTGGTAGACTAAGTGTTGTCAAGTGTATGAGGACTTAGGAAAATATGTAAAGAATAGGGCAGACTATTCGGTGTATATGTGGGCAAGGGGAATATTAACCGTAACCAGAAGGAAGAATCCAATGTAGTACAGTCTGGCCAGTCAAAAGACTTCATAACTGCTGTGAGGTATAGTTAGGCAAGTGGGCGTGGGTAAGAAGGGTTGAACCTCTGCGTGTGCAGATCTATTTAAATATTTAAGTTATTTTTGGCGGCTCGGGTACAATAGTAAGTTTATATAAAGTGGCACATGTTTGGGAAGTTTTATTCTCAAGGGATTTAGCAATGATTCAGCAGTTAGAGTATGAATATGGTGTTGACTTTAGTCTTGTGGGTGTGGTTGTGGGGGGGGGCATCCTCCCATTATAGAAACGCCTTTCAAAACAAATCGTGAAATGTAACTGGGTTTGATCACTTCTTTTTGTTAATGAAGCCATTATATGCAGTGCAAGTTTTTTTTTTTTATTATTATTATTTTATTCAAGTTCAGATGGTCCCCATAAACCTGATATTCCAAAAAAAATTATAATTACTTGTATTCCAAAAACATTATATAGTTACGGCTTAATTTTGGAATTTCCCTCATATATTACGTCAAATTGTGCTTGGAAATGAATGGCAGTAAGGTACA